>NC_138157.1:11356020-11411020 GCF_964199315.1 Orbicella franksi
GCATCTCAACTGAACAATGTAATACTGGGGGTAACTTGCAATAGAATAGCATCCATCCATGGCAAATCAAAATACCTCTGCACTTATAATTCTACGAAATTTATATACCTCTTCATTACTTAGTGAGTTTGAGGGCCGTACTGTAAGTTATGGACCAAGTTTTATCCCCATTGATTTATGGCCCAACAAAGTGCACAGGCCATAAATCGATGATGGAGAAATAAGGATCCATAACTTACAGTATAGACCAAGAAAACAAGGTTAGTAAGATATTTATTATATCTCTACTGTGTGTCTGACAGATATAATAAAGACTTTCACCTTTAAGGAACCATCCTTCCTTTTGGAAATGAGGGATGCATTATTGCACCCATAGAATAGGTGTTCTAATGTACAATCTTGTTTGACTCTCTTTGTTTTTGCACTTCCATTTAATTATGGGAAGGGATATGTCATGATTGCTGTGATGTTGACAGTCACATAAACTGTTACATTCAAGTAAGCCAAACATATCCAACAAAGCTTTTGATGGAAGAGTTGACAAGCACCCATGCAGCTGGCTTGTGGTAGAAAGTTTTAATCCAGGTTCACCTACATGTGCCTAACTTTTGTATCGATCATTTATCTGTCAACAATACAGGTGCGGATTTCTCCACCCATCAAGCCCTTCTCTGTCCAGAGTAGAAAGTTTTCTGTCAGGTACAACAACAGATGTGAATTTTTTCAATAATGTAACTAACAATGGTTTTTCAGATGCCATTTTCTTCTGGTATGAATTCTTCATGTGTGTCAAATCAAGGGATTGTTATTTTGGAATCTGATATGCACTTCACAATGAAACTTATTCGTAACCCCTCTAAACGTTTTCAAAACCTGTGTAGAAATATCTAGAGATATTAATGCATTAATAATGGATAGAAATACATAGAGATATTTCTATGCATTAGCCCATGTTGAGCAAGTACATCAGTATGATCACATTTCCCAAATGGCCTCTTGATATTATCACTGGCAAATTGTCACCAGGTTGTGAGATGGGGCAAATAGTGTACAAATGCATGAGAAAGTTAGCATTGTTGAAAGATACTTTTGATAGGTTGTCTTTCATCCATGAACGTTTCATCTCCACTACAGACAGGGAAGCTCTTTCAGTGTCAAATGAGCACTGTACAAGTCAGAGTACAAACAAATATTATTGTGCACTCTCACATCATGCGATGCCAAACTACCTTCACTTCATTAGCTAGCAAAACTACATATTAAATTATTGTGCCATACTAATTTTAATAAGTCCAAGTAACCTGACTGCATGCTATACACAAGTTGATCTAGGACTGATAATAATTCTGTTCCTCTCCTCCATTTAGGCCCAATAGGTATGTTCGATTTCCGGTGAATTTCTCACCCACCGAGGCAGGAAAATCTTTTGAGGCATCGTTGGTAATTACTGCTGATCCTGACATCATTCTCACTGTACAGCTTCAAGGGTCAAGTGCTGAGTGATTTGACCTCTACAGGGATGGCTAATAATTTATTATTACATAATTTAAAAATGAAATGGTATATTAAATTATTAACAGAGATATTGATAACTACAGGAGAACATAAAGAATTATAAACAAGAATACAATCAGTCATGAAGGTTGAGATATTTCATCAAAAACAACAGCTGCGTTTAGCAAGTGGAATGATGTATATTTTTCAAAGCATTGCAACACAAAGCGTAACTCGTTCTTGGTAAATGTTTCAACAGTAGAGAGCATTAATTTTTTCTATTTGAATCAGATTTCTAGTTGGGATGTTCTGTAGAGTGAACGAAAACAATTGATGCAAATAAAAGTAATCAAGGTCGAATTCACCAGCATTCCTTGTCTTTGTGTACAGAGTAAAGCAGCTGGGTGATGAGAAAATAAACTGCTACTAGGAATTATTGTCATAATATACCATGAAATTCTCGGAACTAGCTAGAAAAGAATTTCTGCAAACTGTATGGAGAATCAACAGATGAATTGATATCTTGTTTGGGAGACTGAATGGTCAAGGTACATTAATATTGTACAGGTATGAGAAAAAGACTGAGATATTTCTCCACGCAGTATTCATTCTGGACATAGCTATGCAATTTGGACCATTCATCATTTAAACAGAACATTTCACTCTGTTGACAATGATAAAAATTGTTTCCAGTTGAAAGCTTAAGCCTGGCTTCACATTAATTTTTTTTCTAGGAGGGAAATTATTTAGATTATGCATACTGATGTGAGCAGTGTAATACTAGAGTTACCAGTATAAACAAATGAAAGTTGGTATTCCTATTTGGAAGGAAAGACATGATGGTATTCAAACAATGCTTTGTATAAACCAAGCAGGAGTTAAATTAAGACGATATAGAGAGCATGTATTAAATTGTTATTTATTTATTTATTTTACCATGTGCGATATGTAACCTTTGTAGTGTGAATAAAGCACAATGGAGTGATAGGATTTCAAATTCAGAACTGACTATTCCGTCACATCAGTACTGGGGGAGGGGGGTACAGGGGTACTCTACGAAGTTTTATACAGGGAGGCTCTGCCCCTAGGCCCAAACCTTTATCCTTTTACTCTTTTGGCAGAAAAGGTATACCTTCCATAGGAAATGGTACCTCTTTTTTCACATACCTACGGTACACTTTTACCAACCCTGAACACGTCCTGCATAAACACCAGGTTTTGAATATATGAACTGCTGTATTTCTGTGTTTTTGTCCCTAGTGAAAACCAGGCCTTAAAACTATTGTTTTGTTATCCCATACTAACAATGACTCCACAGAAATACAACTTAAATGTAATGACACAGAAATGGAATAAAAAGCGTTTATTTACAAATCTTACACTTCAAGTTATATTACAATAAAGTGCAGCTTAAAAAGCAAAATGCAAGCATCTTAGTTTACTATACCCATTAAAATGAAAATAACAACACGCACCACCAGGAAAAAAATAATCCCACCTTGCCTATTGGGGCTAGATTAAATTCAGTTGCAGACAATAATTATTAGAATTTACTGTTCACACCTAAATTGAGTGGAAACAGACACCAGTACTGTAACAAGTGAGTTTGAGGAGAATGTCTGTTACTACTATTGATCGGTGTTTCATAAAGCGCAACAGCAATAAGGTACAGTAAGTCATGTCTGATAGAATTTTTTTAGAAAATGTAAATTTGTTTGTGACAGTCTTGGGACTAAAAGCTTTGAAGATCACCCAGAACTTTCAAACTTTGCCCATAATTATCCTCCACATAAACTAATCATATTGAATCAAACACAATATTCAATAAATAACACATCTGTAAAAAATTACAAACAGTTCACTAACTGTAGATCTTCTTGTACTTAATGTTTCACACTTTCTTTGAAGGCCAAAAGCCTCTCAGTTATAAAATAAATTTCAAAAATAAACTTACAAGGAATGACATATTTGAAAAATTATTCATGCACATGTTATTTTACAGTCGCAGAATGGCTGAAACACCCGTCTTAAATTTTTGTTTTTGATAGTGTTTTTTTTGTTAAGCCAGAGTGGCTGAAAAATTGAACTAAACTACTGATGCCCTCTCCCTGACATCGGTTGAAAATTTTACTGTAGCAATCTTGTTTGACAAATGGAAATATCCTAAAAAAAAAAGGTATGGAAAGCAATTGTATGACACAAAAACTGTGAATTTCATATTAAAACCATTCCAGACTATCCAGTGGAAGTCACAGTCAATTGAACATTTGAAATTTGAAACCAGCAATCTTTGCAGTAGCAGTGGTAATCTTCATAAGCAATTTGTGTCATTCTCCCATTGCCTTCTTGCAGTCTCGTTCATTTCAGCAGTTATCTAACAACATGCGGTTGTTGAATGAGAAGCAGAATCATATCAAACCTAGTCAATGGTCAGACCACCTGGCCTCTTTGAAACCTAATTCACCTCTGCAAACCAATAATACTAAGCCGAATCGGAGTTTCAAGAATTAGTGCAGTGTGCACGCGTTTTTTTCCCTAGTCTATGATCTATTATCTTCTTTTGTTTTCTTTTTAAAACAACAAAAGACGAGAATAAATTAGGGATAAAAACGCATGCACACTTCACTTATTCTTGGAACTCCGATTTTGCTCAACTGTTCTCCTGTTAGTAGCCAAACTAATCTACTGCTTCAGGGGGCCACTTCATCTGTCCAAGGAATGATGACTTGAGTTTTGTATATCTGCCATATCTTTCCAAATTGCAGTGTCGTTGACTGGATCTCCAGCCAACCTCCTCAGAGGTCTTGGTTGGAAATTTTGCATTTGACTTGCCCACTGATAGCTGTGATGCCACGCTGGAATCTATAGGAGGAAGTTTCAGGGCTTCACGCCGTTGCTTTACCCTTACTGCTGCTGCACCATTTTCAACACTTTCATCCTCATTTGCCAACTAAAGAAAACAGAAAAACTTTTACATTCAAGTAACCTAGTCACTAACGATAAAAATCTGAAGATGTGACTTTTCTTGCTAAAGTAAGGAAAAGGCCAAAACTTGTGCTCTTTGGACATGAATATACACAAGGTTCCAGGGATGGGTTTAGGGGAGAACCCTCCCCCCCCTCCCCCACCACCTCCTGCCTCCACCCTCTTTTTCGACAGAATGGGGCAGCACCCTGGCTCTTGGATTCATCCCTGGAACCACATATGACTAAGCTGCAGAATAATTATGAGACCAGCCTTAAAATTAAACGCAGCAATTTGTTTAAATATGCAGATCACAGTACATTCATTCAACTTGATAATTTGTTTCGACAGAATGGGGTTTATATTTAGGCTTACATTTTATAATTGGCTTTGAATAAATCAAGGTTATTTTACAGCTTTTAGTTCTAATTTTCAGCAGTAACAATACGAACAATTTAACAAGCAACTGTTCAACGACCTTATTCAGCCCATATACTGGCAGGCTTTCAAATTTAAGCTACGACACATTAGACGTTTACAACCCCTTGCGCACCATACACGCACGCAAGCAATAAATTTCTTCACTTGGTATAAATCACGATCGAATACGCGACCAAACGACAGACAGTTCCAAACGAAGAACGAACGCTTCTAGAACGTTTTGGGCATCGTGTAACATAGTAAGCTTAATTCCTGTAATCCTTCAAGGCAGAGGTAAATGTTCTTTGTTTAGCAGGAATAAACAAAACCTACAATCTTGTATTGTCCGATAAGAAACCCCCAATTCTCAGGCCATCGCTTCGCAGCACTGTGTTCATGGCCGACGTGGTCTTTCCTGATGAGAAACGATCAAATTAACGTCAATAACAAATTCAAAACATTAAAGTATAGTGCATCTCAAACATACTTGAATGTATCAACTTGGTTCACGTTCTCCATACAATCAATAGATGTCACAAATAGATCGAAGTTCGACTTTAGAACTGAGCTTAATTAACAAATTTACTTGAACAATCGGAAAATTCTCTTACCAGATTTGGTCCTGATGGACAAAATTGAATCCCGACTTAGCTTTTCCAAACACCATGTAGAAATCGTTCCCCTGTAAATGTTACAAAACTAACAGCAGAGCACTCAAAAAGTTTGCTGAAGGTGCAAGCAAGACTCGGGTTTGCGGCGCTTTGTTGTCCATGGCAACCGAGATTCCACGTGATCAGAAAAGATTGATTCCACTTCCTCGACCAAGCGTGACTCAATTGACTGTTTCTCAGCAAAAAATAAAATGAAGTAAAATGGAAATCACATGCATTAAATCATAGCATTAACGAGCATCAAATTTTTGTTTCATTATTAATTAGGCAGCTTGAAGAAATTTTCGGCTCTCCTGAAATCTGGAGCTCCATATTCTACCACGATCACTAAACCAGCTAGTCTCCTTCGCAGCCGTTATTAGGGTCGTCACGCAACGCTCCTCCCCACTGACGTGACGACCCTAATAACGGCTGCGAAGGAGACTATAAACCAGCCGAAAAAACCGCGAGTGCAGCGCGAGGGTTGGGGAATGAGGAGGAGAAAAAATATAGACCGAAGGCGGATTTTCTCGCAGTGCGGTCCCGAGCAAGCTTAGTTGTAATAAGAGATTGACCACTTGACTGAAAGAATTTAGACAAAATGTCACGACCATGGACTGGGAAGGAACCTTAAACTTCGCACAGATTGCGCGCAATTTAGATCGAGTGTTTAATTACATCTGAAGTTTTCAAAAAGAGAAGGGAAAGAAATACTCTTTCACCTGTAAGTCGTGAGTTAATTCTTTAGAAAAGTACGTCGATGGAACCAGAAAACCTTCAAGAGCAGTTGCATACCTGGAAAATATTGGACCGGCAATGGAGCAGTTAGATCGGCTAATTTTAGGCGCACCAGCAAACAAGTGAAAATTACTGGTGTAAGAAAAATAACAATAATAAAAAACTGGATTGTAAAACAACACACAACTTGAACATTTCATGTTTATTTCTTTTCCTTTTAGCATTACCCTGAACATTCGTTTGTGTTTTAACTCCCTTGCAAAGACAACTACGTTTCGTAGGTTCCAAAAGCGTCAGTGAGTGACGCACGAAATTTGGGAGCCACGAATCGAAACGGAACTATTTTGCGGTCAGTGTAAAACGCAGACTGGGGACTGCAAACCGAGGGTAAAGTGCAGACCGCAGACTATAGACTCGTTAAGTGTACTTCGTGTTGTCTCCAATATCAAGTGCCAACCATAAACACTGACCTGGGAGTTATTCAGGTTAATCCGAGCGAAAGTCTGCGCTACATTTAGCCTGAATATCACTCGGGTTAGCCCTCAATGATGGAAATGGCAACTCGATTCAGACAACAAGTCTGCAGTCTGCATTTCACTCTCCGTCTGCATTTTACTCTCCGTCCGCACTTTACCTCCGGTCCGCAGTCTGCAGTCTGCAGCCTGCGCTTGACACTGGCCGTTTTCACACTAGAGACAGATAATCCGTCTAGACGGATTATCCGCCTATTTATATCCGTCCGATTATCCGTCTATATAGACGGATAATCGGACGGATAAAAATAGACGGATTATTCGTCTAAAATGAGCACCGTTCCGTTTTCACACTAAGACCAATTATCCGTAATGGACGGATAACCCGTCGTAGACGGATTATCCGTCTCCAGTGTGAAAACGGCCACTGATCGAACTATTTTACATTCTAATTCTAACGGTGGTCATTTAAGATTTTAGCTTCCTAGGTAGCATCACCAAAAAAATGTACGCCTAAAAGTTGCCGCAAATCCTTCATAATGTTAATCTACCTAGATAACATTACATTTTCATATGCTACTATTTATTTACGATGAATTTTTATATCCTAGTTAGCTAGACTAAATTATCTACAATGAAACAAAATATATGAAACGAACCCCAGTTATGCTGAATAATCCTTGACACCATATCAAATAATAATACGATGTTCACAAGTCACGTGGACTGCACGCGCGTCTTGACTAGTCGAAATTTTTGTAAACCAATTCTAAATGAGGAGAAAAAAAACAAGCAAATCCCTCCCAAGTTAATTTTAGAGATGGTACCCAGTTCCTCCGCTTATAACGTTACGACGCGCGTCGCGTGCATGTTTTCGTGGAGGATGAAAAGCCTGAAAATGTTTCTAAAGCTGCTTACACTGCGTATCTACGTGAGGAAAATCCGCGCCGTAGGATTGGGTATTTGTGGAAAATCCTGAGATTTCCGAAAATTCCGAAACCTTTAATGATCTTGCGTAGTTCCTGTACGGCTTTCTCCCAGCCCTTCACGGTCAATTGATTTCGGTGACGTATCCGAGACCAACGGCCTACACTTTTCGCCACGGACCACGTGACCCGAAAACGACTGACCGAGGCGAAATATTGAGGCCCAGGACCTAAAGGAAGGAATAATGTAAAAGAAACTTAAGAGGGACTACTCTTCATCTTCTCTCCGTCATTTTGGGAACAATCTTGACAATTATTCATATCATCATGTAGTAACGATATTTGTCATAGCTGCTTTCCCGCCAAGTCTGGGAGTAAATCTTTGGTTTAGTCACTATTCCCTTTCTTCTGTACTAGAACACCCAGAAAACAAACGGAAACATTTTGGTCAGTAAAATCAATAATTCGGTAATCAATCAAACATTTCAGCATTTTTTTATGTGATATGAAAATAATTTTGTGATTTTTTTGTATACTTTTCAAAATAGACTGAATCAATTTAGTATCACTGTTGTTCTGTGATATGAAGTTAACTTTTTATAACAACCTTTTCCCATGTTGTAGCAATAATTTTTCCCAATGATCTTGTACATGTCTGCAAACACCCTTCTGTTTTCTCACGAGCGATTAATCGATTTACGATATCAGATCATCTCATTTTTCAGTGCGCACTGAAGATCATACCTAAGAGTGTCTACACTATTCTCCAACGCCCTTAGAATCTCTTGTAGCTTTACACAGCGACGAACATTTTAACACTGAAATACCGTAATGTATACTGTGATGTAATCCACATCGGCACCCAGTGTCAAACTATGTTTTTTGACTAAGTCCAACAAACCCTTTTACCAAGGACATCTATGATTAAAACCCCTCCCACCCCTACCCTATTCAGACGATTTATCCCGACAGGACAACATTGAACGTTTACACGAATGAGCATCCCAAGATGTGGTGAAATGGCCGAAACCTTATATATGCGTGATTCATGAATGAATACATAAATTTAAAAGCTATCTTCCAAACACTCACAGCACCTAACCCAGCCAAATTGATCACGGCTTCTAACAATATACAATTTTTAACTTTTTTGTTCCATTTGTCCAAGCTCACTGATTACTTCCGCCATGTTTGGTCTTTCTCCAGGATCTTGGCGCACGCAACTCATCACCAGGTCTCTGAAGACTCGATCTGTTATCAAAGAGATTTGGTCCCGACTCTGATGAGGCACTGGGAGTTCCCGGATGCACATTTCGCACAGCAGCAATCCAAAACTGTAGACGTCAATCTGAAAAGATGAGACCACTTTAAATGAACATAAAGTTTCTTCTGTAAATTAAGTTAAAAGTCAACTGTAAGAAATGTTAACCTCATTAGCATTCCGCTGAGAACTAACAGAGGAGTGAGTCTTCAAAAATTTGCACGGCTGTTGGAATTTGTTTTTTCAAGTCCTTCACGTTGGTACCTTGGTGATCTTGGCTTCGTCGTCAAGAGAAGTGTTACACGATGATCAAAATCAAGACTGTGAAATGTGTTTGTTGGCACGAAAACTGTGAACACCTTTAGCTACCGCAATAAAAAGTACAAAGATGAGGAGGAAATAACTTACCATAAGAAAAAAGAAATAAAGTTATCATTCAAGGAAGTCAACGTGTTCTAAAGGGGTATAAACATAAAATATACCACAGTATATATGGGTTATTCTCGCAGTTACTCCCTGTTCAGTGTTCTTTGAGCAGACTGCCAATGATAACTAGCGTCTTTTTGTGGCAAATATGGTTTATCGGGAAAAAAACAACAACAGAAATTCATTTGACGAACCTTTGGCGACTGCTCGGGTGAGAGGGCCTCTGGCGCAGAATATATAACAGCCCCTGGATTGATGGTCCTACACTGTCTCATAAAGTTCGCAGTACCATAGTCAGCCACTTTTGCACGCCATTGCTTGTCTCGTCGCCATAGCAACACATTGGCGCTGCTAACATCGCGATGAATTATAGGAGGTCTGTTCAGGTGGAGATAGTTCAAAGCTCTAGAGACGTCTAGTGCAATGGTGACGAGGTCGGCTTTGTCGAGAGGCTGTTTCTCAAGCAGATCTCTCAAGCTGATATCCATCAGTTCTGTGACAAACAAAGGCACGCCATCATCATTAGTAGCTCCGATAAACTGTAGCAGGCACGGATGACGGCATCTGGAGGCAATGCCCATCTCCCTCATAAACAAGCGCCTGTTGTGTGGGGAGAGAATCAGTTCATGAATCTGCTTCACAGCCACTCTACATCCGCGAAATTTCCCTTCTTTAACGACGCCCCAACCACCAGTGCCCAGACTCCTCTCTTTCGACACCTCCACTTCATCTCGGCTGATAATCCAGTCACGTGACTCTAAGTCTGGGTGAGCCTCGACTTTTTCACCGTGGATTGTTTCTTGCTGTTGTTGTCTTTGTTGTTCGAACTCTCCTTGATTAATTAATCTTTCTTGTAAAGCCTCCAACTCTCTTTGTAACGTCACCTTTGTATCCCTCTCCTCTTCTATTTGTCTCGTAGAGTCGTTTAACTGTCGCTCCATGTCTGATTTCGCAGCCCGTTCTTCTATCAAACGCCTCTCGAATTCCGCCCACTCACGATCAAACCGTTTCTGCATTTTACGAATCTTACTTCGTTCTTCCTCCAGGAGACTTTCAGCCTCAGCTCTGTGAAGTGCTTCTTCACATAATTGCTTGTGCAAAGCATTACATTTCTCTGCAAGCTTCTCTCGAATTGCTAATTCTTCGTCCAGTCGTTTTTCCAAGCTAGCAATCCTTAACTTGCTCTCTTTCATACGGTATTGGGCTTCATGCAAGAGTTTCTTCTCTTTCAGGTACAACTGTTTAAAGTCCTCTACCTCATCCTCGCTTGATTTCTCTTCCTTTAGCAGAGTATCATTTCTGCACTCTTCAAGATTCTCGCATCCATCAAGCTCGCCAGCTGTTTCTGAACCGTCCGTATTATTTTCATCCACAATCAAAGCCTCGCTCCTCTCTTGAAGAAGTTCTGCTTCCATTAACGAGTGTTCTGAACTCTCCATCCCAGAATCCTCTCCGCTTGGCTTCGTTTCGATCTCTATACAGGTGTAATCATCTTGTACGTTGTCTTCTAAAACATATGGAAAGGAAAACTGCAAACATCAGTAAATTACCTCTAGAACAATCAAATTCCGCACGGGCAAGATACCTGCTGTTTAATCTACCACTTTCTACACGTTGCAGCAAAATTAACGGTGATGGGCATCCCCATTCCCAAGGAAAAGCTCTTGGGAACGAGGCTGACACAATGCAAGACTCAAAACAAAGATACATTCAACTGGTCCCAGGCAGGGGGGAATACCAGGGAATGGAGGGTGCTCCCAGATATTAGCTATATAGGTATGTACTGCAGGATAGGGTATGGTTTTTGAAGTTCCCGTGTGTCCAGTGTGATCCTCATCCTTAGATAGGGTACCTAAATTGTACCAACTAAAATTGCAGTGCGTATAATGCCCAGCTAAACGGAAAACAAATTATATACTTGATGCTTAACTGACGATGTTACAGAAATGAAAAAAAGAACCGTTCACGCCATTTTTAGTTTTTGTTTTCCCCTTGAACAGAGTGGCATTTTTCGGGTTTGTGCTTTAAGTGGAGTATCAATTTGCGTTGGCTTCATCCTTAAAGAGCGTCCAGGTTTAAGACCCTATTAGGTACATGCCCATCCGAAATTTACCCCAGGGGAAAACCACGCAAAGGTCAGGGATGATTCGACTTTGGTTTTGCTAATGGGTGGTTAAAAAACACTTATAATAAGTGCCTTGTTTTGGCTGCCAAGCAACAAACTTTACTTTTGAAAGTGAAGAATGATCATCGCAGTTAATTTTCCAATTTAAGCAATTGGAAAGAAGAAGCCTGAAAAAATCAGGGCTTCAACGGGATTCGAACCCGTGACCTCCGCGATACCGGTGCGATGCTCTACCAACTGAGCTATGAAGCCACACATTGGGAGCGAGGTCAATTAGACCAATGTGTGGCCAATGTGTGGCTTCATCGCACCGGTATCGCGGAGGTCACGGGTTCGAATCCCGTTGAAGCCCTGATTTTTTCAGGCTTCTTCTTTCCAATTGCTTACATTGGAAAATTAACTGCGATGATCATTCTTCACTTTCATCTACAACCGCAGTTCTTATATGAATTATTTCATATAAACTTCACATCAAACTTTACTGTTAGTACAAAGCAGGAAAGAATGCCAGTTATTAATCCCAATATGCTCATCCATCAGGATTATGTCGTTCACCAAACAATACCTGTAGTATGTCCTATTTCAAACTCAGTAATTAATATTTCCGTTAGCTAGAGCAGTTTCCATATGAGTGTTGAAAAGTAAATGGTTTTGTACTTACTATGCTACACGATTGGCTTAAAAAACTCGCGCCAATTTTTCATCCAATCAGAAGTAAAACCAAAACCAATCATGACTCGTTCTTACGCGTTTTCTCGCGCTTCGCGTCAGCTACTTGCAATTACTTCGAGTTTTGATTGCTTTATTGTATTGTCTGTGTCCTTTGTGATTGGCTGGAGTGATTAGTTTGGATTAAAATTTACGACAGTAATTTTGTAATTATCATGCAATAGAAAGAAAAAAAGCCCACAAATACTGACAAGAGAGAAATATCAAATAAAAAGGACAAATAATGACTAAAAGATTCAAAATATCACCAGAATAGCAATTTTGATTTCTGGACAGCTTGTCACAAAATTTACACTTGATGAACTGTAATCCAGTTCCATCATTGTAACCCTGCACTCCTATCCCAAATTTATATATTCTAGTTGCTATGTAGAGTCTTTTTATCCAGTTTATTTGCATATTTAGTAGCGTTTGGCAATATAAATGTGCCGTACCAGAAAATTTCCACACCCCTCACTCTGTTTTTCTTTGGTTCACCAACCCCCCCCCCCCCCTCCCCCCCAACAATATACTTTCCCTTGGAAATTTTGGCTTTTGAGATCTCTTCTATCCTTGGGGTGAGCATGGATATTTTCTGGAATCAAACCCTGTGGAAACTAAGAGAACTCACAATAATCAGGATGGACACTGTCCCTTTCAACCAAAATACCTCCCAGTAACAGACATTAAATCTACATCCAAATCAACGTGTAATCAAATGTATTTTTATAACCTTTCACATTGTCATCCGGTTCTTCTACAGGAACTGTAAGTTTATCCAGCGACACAAATAATCCGGCTCCTGGAGAACACCTAAAATATCTTTGACACCTGAATACTCCATCTGTCGTACCTCTGTTCCGAAAGCGAGGATCCTAATGAACAGAATTCAAAAGGGCATGTTGGTATCTTATGACTCTTCTTTGATATCATTATATAACCATGGCAACCTTAAAGTAACCACATCAGTAAATGCTAATTTGTTTGGGTTTTTTTACTAATGAAGGAGTGGGGCTAAGACTATGTATGTACACTCAAGTTTTGCTCAAGTTTGGCCACAGCATATGCATGTGGCCTTCATTGCCCAAGTCTTTTTTACTTCCACTGTTTTGTGCACACTGTTTTCTGAGCAAAACAAGGCCAAAACATGAGTCTGTGCCAAATGAAAGAAAGCTGTTAGGGTAGTGAGATCAGGTTAGGGCCCTGAATTTGTAATCCAGAGGTCTCAGGTTCAAATCCTCCTCCCTGTCACTGGATGGATTTGTTTTCGATGGTCTCAAATTCAACTCCTCCGTGTTTGTAAATAGCCAACTGGTCAGCCTCGATGCTCCCACATTTTGTGATTTTTTACATGTTTCTGTTCAAATATTTACAAAATTACTTTGTTTGCTTATTCAGGGCTCGAAATTAAAAAAATCCCTAAGTCGTCAATTGGCGACTAAGTGGTAAAAAATAGTCACCAAATACAAATTTTTAGTTGCCAGATTGTAAAATTAAATAGAAGAGACACAATCCATAGGCATACATGACATACTCAAAGCTCAAAGGTTTGTAATGCATTATAGGGCAATTTCGACCAGGGGCAGCCATTTCAAAGTGTCCTGATGTGAGAGAATCATTTACTTTAGTGTGCCTTAAAATAATCAAACATGGCAATCCAGTTGGCGATTGAAGAATCATGGGTTTGATTTATTATTATGTATTCGAATAAGTCATATCTTTCATCCACAAGCAGCCATTTTAAAGTTTCCCGATGTGAGAGAATCATTTACTTTAGTGTGCCTTAAAATAATCAAACATGGTGATCCAGTTGGCGATTGAAGAATCATGGGTTTGATTTATTATTATGTATTCGAATGAGTCATATCTTTCATCCACAAGCAATGTCATTAGGTATCGCTTGGTCACTTAATGGCAAGGCCAAGTTTTGAGATTTTCCCATAAAGATCTCACTCTCAGTTTATAAGTACATGTTGTTATAATCAATTAACATAAGCCCCAATCATACGCTTGTAAAATAGTCTACAGACCACTTGTGATGTGACGACTTGAGATTAAGCACTTCAGCTCATATAACAACCTTGGTGGTGAAACCACTGGCCATGAACAGTTCAAATGCATCTACCGGTAAATTCAAATGACCCCTGACTGTCTCTCTGAGCCTCTACTGTAATGCCGCTCATAATCAAAACTCTTGGTGAATTGTGATATATACCAAGAAAATCATCCATTCAGTTTGCAACCTAAATTATTGCAACCTAAAACCATTTGTAAGGAAGCTCGCAAGCTGAAGTCTCCCCCTACCCCCCTCCTCCCCTGCCAACTTTCTCAGGATAAAATCCACCACCAGAATTGGCTGCTGGAATGTTAGAACAACTGCAAAAGAGCTGCTATCAGTTCATTTGTAGTGGAGTGGGGCCCAAAAGACAGGCCCTACAGAAGGAAAACTGTGAATGCCAAAATTTTTTGTACAGCCTGTAAATGACCAATGATCAAGGAGAACCGAAACTTGTCTACTCCGATAGATAAATAGAGATTGAAATAAATTTGGAAGTGTGAAGCATCAAAAACTTGTTTTATCTCATTTCCACACTAGCTCAGGAACATAATAGGCACCTTAAGATATCAGCACGGGACGAGCTAGGACAGCTACCGGAAGTAAATTGACTCAACCGGACATGCGCACGAGAACTCTCGCCTAGTCTCTCTGCCGTCCTCATCTCGTCGAGGACGCCATTTCGCCCGACTAGCCGTCGTATCGAAGACGTGAGTATTTTGCACTTGTTTTGCCCCGATAACTGTTCCAATCGACTTTATTTTCAGTTATATTGATAGAAATGTTTATAGCGTTCAGTTTTCGTGATTGTAGTGTAGAATACTACGCTGAGATACGAAAATGTGAGTAAAAATATTCCTCGTCTGTTCGTTTGTGTTTCTGCAGCCACTGTGCAGACGCTATCACGAGTGTGCAAGCTCAATACAAACTCTATGCATTGATAATACAACTGTGTAAGTACAGTTGATAAATTGTTGTAAGAATGAATGCCATGGAGCATCTATCGAGCAAATAAAATACACATTTTCAAACTGATGTTTAGTTGTTGTTTTTATACTACCCAGAATTTGATGCAATGTTTGTTTGATTTTTATAATGCTTGTTACAATTACAGATGGAAATTGAAATGTTCAACAAAAGTCAGGATTCTTCAGCGACAGAATTCCCAAACGCTTTAGTGGTAAAAAGCCATCTGAAGCAGGTCGATCAGATTGTTCGTTTAATTTTTTCATACGGAAATTATGGTTTCTCTATTAAAATATTGACAGATGTTTGCTTCGCTTATAAAGAAAAAGAAATTCAGCATTGCTGTTCACTATCGTTTAAGCCTAATAGGATAAGACTTCTATCATCTCTTTTATAGTCTAATGGATGTCATTGCTTCTGTGAATAGCTTGTATGAGGTTCCAATTATTGACGTCGCTGTCCTTTGCGAAAACGCACATCTTTAAGCATTTTGTTTTTGGCAACATGACGGGACCCATGAAAGTTTCCCGCGTCCACTGCCGTTGCCGTCCTGGCCTTCCCGTCCTCGTATCTTAAGGTCCCTAATGTCACATACAGGACGCCCAGCCTCGATTATCTTCTTATATATTTTAGAATTAGTGTGAAATATTCACCTTTTTTATTGATTATTTGTATATTAAATTATGTAGTTAAAATTATAAATTAATTATTCTTGGTTGTATGAGGCTGTGTAGAAACAAATAGATTTTGTACTATTGTAAAATGTCTAAACTAAAAACAAATTCGCTCAAGGTGACAGAGCAAAAATACATAACAAACATTTTAGACAATTTCGATTATTGATGAAGGCGTTAATTTAAGAATTATACACCTACCACAATCTCAACTCCAAACATGATCCCATCATAAGGTGGCAGAGCTCCTTTATAATGAACGATAGCACCGACATTCTTCTTCAAATCCTCAATCCACACAAGCACCTGGCATCCTTCATTCTCGCTCCCACCCCAACGGAGAAGATCTTGCCTTTCATTCAACATCCTACATCTTTCACTGTACGACTGAACAGCGAGCAAAATCTGAGCGTCGTGTTCATTGATAGCTTGTAAATCTTCTTTGGGGCACTCGACTTTCAAACACTTTTGCTTTAGTCCACGTATGGCGATTTTGTCTTCGATTCCAACGGGCTGTTCATCTGCCGGTAGAGCTTCAAATAATTCACCTTTCAATGCAATCGGTGGTAGAGTCCCATACACGTAATTCGATAACATTCCCCACAACACACCAGAGGCTTGGTTCGAAGGGTCTTCCAAGTCGCGAAGAAGGATGAAATTACTTCTCTTCATGGCTCAAGCGATGAGATTTTCGCTTAGAAGAGTGAAAAGTAAATCGCCACACCCTTACTATAAATATTACTTCATAAAACCACCATCACCCAGTCGCAGAACGATGACGAGGCGGGATTTCTGCAGATTTCGACACGTTGACCTGTGTGGATGATGGCAATGTTAAGCGATCTTTCCAAACGACTTGTGGCTTTTGACAATGGCAATATCCCCAGGTTAGTGAAAGTTGAAGCACCACTCTACAAATTCTCTACTGCAGACCAATGTCGAGCAATTATTCGCGAGGACAAGCTGAGACCCACCTTCGACACTCCTTCCGCCATAGTGAATTTGTTAACCGTGGGAGGTCTGGGAAAGAATCTTGATTCAAGATGGCGCTAAATGGCGCTCTTGTGTAAACAAGAACATTGGCATCTCTGATCAGTTTTTTAGGTAAATATGAAAGGTTTGTTGCCTTGCTTATAATGGTTGTACGTTTGATAATTTATTTCTTTCTAAGGCAAAAAAAAAATTGTCTCTCCAAGTTATCAGTTTATTAAGCTTTTTGCCAGGAGGATTTCCTTTCTCGATTCTTTAGCTGTGGTAGAACATAAGCTGTAAGCTTGTATGTAAGCCTCACTTTCCCTAAATTGTCAATTTGTAGGTTTCGCCAATAAGTTTACACATTTCTCTTAATAAGGCTTTAATGTCGTTCATGGTTAGTTATTTTCTAACTCTTTTCCACAATGTAAGCACATTTTGTAAGCTTATAACAAGGTTCTCTAGTTAAGCTAATAAGCTTACATTTATTATGAAAATGTATTTGGTATATTTTGTTGTTAATAGTGTATCTTTCGATTGCTGTTTACAACTTGTTTAGTAGGGAGACTTACTGAGAGGTTAACATCACGCAAACAATGCCGAGAGGCTGGCGAGAGAGCCACAGGCCAGATACAACTGATTCTCAAAGGGGGAGACCAAGGCTACCTTTGTGGAAGAGAAAGTCCTGCGACAATGAATCAAGTCCACCTGCTAATTGTTCTCTTAGTAACTACTTTGAGGAAAAAAGAGTCAGCAATACCACAGACAGTGTGGACTTAGCAAAAGCTTCAATATTATTGGATGAGAATCTGTATGGTCCATCAAACACAACAGGAACTGTAGTTAGCAGTGCAAGTACTTATACATCAGTTATCTTACAGCCAGAAACAATGTCTTCACCTCACCACCCTGATGGTGTCTTGGGTCACTCCTTGCTCGTATCAGACAGCTCTTTGAACACATCCAGTATAGTAACAAGCCCTAGCAGTACCAAGCCATTGTCTCTGCTGCCATTCTTAGCAGGGCTGCCTAGTACCGGTAGTGGTGGTATGGTTGGATCTGTAGTTCTGACACCATCTCCATCACAGTGGATGCAATTTTTTAACACTCAGGATGCTGAAACGGAGGAGCAAGATATAAGCTCAGGTTTGAAATAGATTTAATTGATAAGTGTCAAAAGGCATAACAATAAAATGGGCAACAGTCAAATACATATCAAGGATAATGCAGGGAAGGGTCACCCTTCTGTGATATATGAGGTAAGTGTAAACAAAATGGTTGTGAATTATAATGTTCATGTTTTCTTTTTTATTTGCTGCTCAGGTGAGACCTGAAAATCCAAGTTCTCTTAATGAGATGCAATTTTTTGACCAGAAAGGAAACTGAAAACTGTCCTTGTGTTCCAGACCCTCAAACCATATGAGTCGTGGTTTTTATTTTAAGACTGTATCAGTCAGGGCTTGACACTAACACTTACCTGCTTTCCACTGGAAAGTAAATTTACTTCTTGGAAAGTAGAATATCGAAAATGAACCAAAATACTTAACCGATCTGGGAAGTAAATTTTGGGCTATGCTGCAGCTGGAAAGTAACTTTTACGCTAAAGGTGTATGTGGAAAACGTGTGTATAAAAAAAATTAATCAAATGATAAAAATAACCATCTGACAATGATCTTCCGCCTTCAAAAGGCCAAGTTTACACCACTCTAGCATTTACCAGTCTGCCATATATTGAAATAGTGCAACTCCATTTTGGAAAGTAAAATTTTGAGATGGAAAGCAAAATTTGAAATCTACTTTCCAAAAATGGAAAGTGGTGTAAAAAGTTAGTGTCAAGGCTTGTCAGTTGCTCTATAATCAAGATGTGTCCGGAAAAAAAAAAAATTTCTAACTTTCAAGTGATCTCAGGGAGCCACGCTGTGGATTAATGTCACAAATTTTCATTTCATTATTTTTCTTTAACTTGGTTCACAGGTACTGATGGAATTCAACAGCAAGAAGAAAACGTTGAAAAACACAGTAACTGGGAGAAACAGCAAGGTGATTTATTAAAACAACAGGAAAATCTTGAAAAAGAACTGGAGTTAGTAAAACAAGCTAAAGAAGAAGCTGAACAAAGAGTGGTTAATTTAGAAAGAGAGTTGAGAGCTAAAGAAGAACATGTTAAGGAACTGGAAACAACTTTATCTACAGCTCAACAGGCACTCGATGAGTATCGGTGGAAAGAGCCATGTGATTGGGTCATTTCCCGTGATGAAATTCACCTGACAGATACCTGCCTGGGGGTTGGTGGATGGGGAACAGTTGTACTGGGAAGATTCAGAGGCTGTAAAGTGGCTGTGAAACAAATCCACGAGTTAATTCTCTCACCTCATAATAGACGTTTGTTTGAAAGAGAAATGAACATTGCTTCAAGATGTCGTCATCCTTGTTTATTGCAGTTCATTGGAGCAACAAATGATGAAGGAAATCCACTGTTTGTTACAGAGCTCATGGAATCAAGTTTACGAGCATTGTTAGAGCAGCGACCTCTCTCACACAGAGATATCTCTGTTATCTCCCTGGATATTGGTCAAGCACTCAATTACTTGCACAAAAGTGAGCCTCCCATTATTCATCGGGACATCAGTAGTGCTAATGTGTTGCTATGGCGACATGGTGACCAATGGAGAGGCAAAGTGTCTGACTATGGTACTGCTAATTTCATGCAACAGACCATGACAATCGCCCCTGGAGCTATGATTTACAGTTCACCCGAAGCACTCACTACAAATCAAACAGTCCAGGTGAAGTTGATATATAACTAACACTTCTTTCTTCTAGTATTGTCTGAGTATAGAGGTATCTCTAATGGTATGCACACGCAATTTTTCTCCTATGCTAGAGATGTGGCCCCAGACTGATGTAGCTTGTCCTGCGTACAACAGCCTGCTCTCCTCAGGGAAACATCAGAGACGGTTACCGACATGTGCTACCACTGATAATCCTGTTCCTTGTATAACATAAAATTATTCCAGCATTAAAATAATTTATTAAATGTATTTGTAGCCGATAGAAAATGCACTCTGGTGGGCTCATTCTATGGCATTATTCTCTCAGAATGCCCACAGACTGATTAGGGACCTGCAAAAAGCCACGTATTAATAATAAAACAACTTATTAACCTCAAATATTCTGTCTTTACAGGAAAATCTCAAACCTCTACCTCACCATATTGACCTCGCTACCGCTTGGTCAATACGGCAAGGTCTTGGTTTGAGATTTTCATATCGCCTCACTCTCTGTTAATAAGTAGTTATTCATTGTTACAGCAAAGGTAAAGTTATTAAGTCTGCATACGAGCCGAGTGGCCCATCAGACCAGCCTTTAACTCTGATTTCTGCAGCCAGCATTAAATTCACTGGTACGCATTTGTACACCTGGGTGCAGAGAGGCACTGTGAGTGTGAAGTGTCTTGCCCAAGAACACAACACAATGTTTGCAGCCAGGGCTCGCATCCCAGCTGCTCGTTCTGGAGTTGAGCACGCTATCCAGGGGGCCGCCGCACCTCCCACACAGCAAAGACAGTAGAAATAAAAAATTGCTGTCTCCTGGTGATCTTTACTTTTGGATGAACAAAATGAGATCATTAATGAACTGTTAGCAGAAACCAGGGGCTCCTTTACAAGCTGACATCCAATCTTGGTCTCATAAACTGCGTATAAATGACCATTAGTACAATAAATTGTAATATCTTCACTATAGTATTATTACTAGCCCTCCTCCCCCCTCAGAATAGAGAGACAATTTGAAACTCGAGTATCTTGGCAAGTGGCTTACTCAATCTAGAGTAATAAGGTGACATTCATATGAGAGTGATTGATTGACTATTGGTAACATTTTCTGTTGCTGTCAACAGATCGATGTGTACAGTTTTGGTGTTCTCCTCTGTGAAATGTGCATCCGGGAATTGCCTGATCCCAAACAGCGTGAGGAGCAAGTAGCCCTGGTGACGAATCACGTGTTTCGAGGCCTCATACGACGCTGTATTCAGGAGGACCCTGAGGCGAGACCAAATATGGAAGAGATCGTTGATGATTTGGATTCATCGTGACTCTACCTCATTTTGTCAGACACCGTGTCACAAAGACAAAGTGTTTTCATAAGGAACGGCGAAAGAACTTAAGAAAGCCTGTCCATCGAGAGGTTTGACAAAATTGACAAGAAATGAACCATGTACGAAAAATACGAGATCATCGGCGTAATTTTATGGAGATTTTTAAATAATCTAATTAATTATTAAGTATCTATATGGCACAGACTTAAGTTCAGAAAGATTAAAAGCCTTCAAGTGCTATAAGATTGCGCGCTAAAAGCCGAATATCTACAGCTCAATAAAAACAGGACTCGACTCGATAGTTCTTTAAACGCTGACGTAAAACATGATGTTAGTATAGAGAATTTACATTTTGACAATCGCTACAAGTGATTAATTTTCCTCTTTTTTGCCTGTCAGTGGTTTCTAAAAGAGATTAAAAAAAGCATTTTCTTCTTGTTGCTATCAAATCATAGGAAAACTCTTGAAGGTTGGGAGAACTCGAAGAAGCTATGGAAACACTACTCGCTCAAACTCACCCTTGGCTTGTGTTCCCACTGGAGTTCTCGTTCTTTCAAACTTCCCCTTATTTTTCTCTAGCTCAATAGAAACAAAGAAGATGTTTTCAATTTCTTGAAAAAAGACAGCTTTTATGTAAAGGACTTTAAATGCAGTATTGCGTTGCTTTCAACAGTATATAAAGAACAGGGTAGGAAGAAGTGAGAAAGAGAAAATCGTAGGTTTTCAACATATAAATAAATTTACCACTAGCCTGCGAGTAGTCTCTCATCCGTTGCGGCAAGAGCAAAGTCGATAAGCAAAGTCGCGCAAGACTAGCTCTCTTCGCTCGCCGACAGCTTTGCTCGTACCGTCAACGAATAGAAACCTGAATAACGGAATTCTATTGCATTGTGATAAACCATAAACTGGATAAAGTGTTTGTCTCCTACTAGAAAAGTTAGGAGCAACGGAGTCTTGTTTCCAGATTTCTGGTGTGCAAAGAGATTTGGGAACGACTGACAAGTTCGTGGAAAATTGACAGAGCCCACGCGTAACGTTTGTTCTTAATGTTGCTGGGCTACGTTTGTATCATGACGTCGTGCTGTCTTGACAATTTTACGAGTATTCGTGAATGCTGGGGATATTTTTGGATTGGATTATGTGAATCGCAGAAGATACTGGTTACGACATTGCAGGGATCTGTCGCCTCGTGGATCCACGGCTACTTTGACAATGTTATGACGAAGTTCATGATCAATAACATGATAGACGCATGAAAAACTGACGCCATTTGTTAAATAAAATGGGATGGTGAAAACTGCAGTCCTCGCGTATTCTGTATTGAATTGTATTTCAAACTATGAACTGAGTTACATATAAGGTTACTTTTTCGATTGGATATGATATATGAAGGGGTAAGGGTTTGAGGCCTCCGCGTAGAAAACTTCATTGTTATACCTCCCCACCGAGGCTCATACGTTTTCCGATTGGAGGAGAACGTGTCACGTGTCGTGGGTCAAGCACGCTGAATAAAGAGCTGTTTCCAGCTGATTACT
This sequence comes from Orbicella franksi, assembly GCF_964199315.1. Lineage (NCBI taxonomy): Eukaryota > Metazoa > Cnidaria > Anthozoa > Scleractinia > Merulinidae > Orbicella > Orbicella franksi. The sequence continues at coordinate 11,378,505 of NC_138157.1, forward strand.
CCCTAGGGCAAACAAAACTCACTAACACCCTAGGGAAACAACAACTTGAACTTTCGACTCGCACGTGATCAGGTCGTGCTCCTTGAAACTCCGGCTAATTTGTGAGCCAGCCGGCGTCAAGCAAACGATTTCTTCGCATTTTTTCTATTTTTGAGTTGAGAGTTCGCCTCGGGGAACATTGAGGGTCTCGGGGAAACAAAACTCACTGTTTCCCTTGGGGCCAGTCATAAAGTGTTTATTGAATACCCCCTTCCCTCACCCCCACCCCTACTCCAACGGCCCCATGAGCGGCTGAGTTACAACGAAATAACAGAAACCTGACATTTTAATTACATCATCTCAATAGCCAAATTTACTCCCTAACCGGCCACGTTCGATGTATCAATTTTTTTTTATCAGTTTCTTATCACCGTAATTACATAAGTTCATAACTTTTAACCCAATTTCCAAATAACGAAGTTACAAACATTGCAAATATTCGATACGATATATCAATATTCCAATATGGCTTCGAGGCTTTCAGGGCAAAATTGCTATTTTAAAAGTTTCTTTTGCCCTTGAATCTTCAAAAGAGACTTGGATACAGAGAAAACACCACCAAATATAGAAGTTTGTCCTGAAAGCGTCGGAGCCGGCCATGTTAGAATATTGTAATACATATATGATATATCGAACATGGCCTATTAAGAGCCAGAAAATTGTGGCAAGTACAAGTTAAAGCTGCACCTATTATTGGTCGGAAAGACAGGGTCAGGGGATCCGTACTTTTTCTGACGATTGAGTGATAAATAAGTCGGAAAGTAATATTCTCACGGCACAATGAAGAGGCTCGCGGAGATGTTTTCGCGAAAGATTTGGGTCATTTTAGGTCGTTTAGTCTCGGTGTTCCTTCACCTTTTCCATCATGTCCTTTTTCCTGCAAGGAAAATAGAGCCTTCTCCACCTTTTTAATGATTATAGTTTTGTTTAAACAACTTGTATAAATGATTGTAGAATACCTTAAGTTTTTACTAGCATTTTAATACACGTACCTCAGTTTTGTGAGTAGTTGTTAGATCCTATTCATTTGTTGTCGAGCGTTTTTAACATGAGCCCCTGGCTCGGAAGATTGTGCAAACACCTCCCCCACGTTTTCGACATTAAATAAATTATTACTAGCACTACTTTTATTTCCCTCGTGTTCTCGTACTGCTGCATTAGAGGAGGAACACGTCGTTTCTACTCCCGCATACGTTTTATACATCTAAAGGGTGGTTTTTCCATTGGTTTGTCGTATCTAGGATACATTAGGATACGCGGCGCGCGTTTACATCAGATGACTGACTGACGCATCCTAAATAAACTTGTCGCATTGAGTGTCTCGTGTTAGTGTGGTCTGAATGACTGTTCAGCGAAATAGTATCTATTAATAATTACCAATTATAATTCGGATTATTGTTTTCCCATGATCCTGAGAGATGATGGGAGACTGGATATGTGACAATGAACAAACGGTACAGAGTTTTCTTACCCGAAAGCTATCCACAATCTCTGAACTAACTTTCGGCGATTTACTTTTCACCAAAATTTCCGCGATTTTTGGGAAAATCATAATCTAAGATAGAAGAATTATCTGGGGATACCTGAATAGCGATTTGCCCCTCGATCACCCGGAACACCATATTTGGTTTCTGTGACGTATGGCTGATGGAAACGATCACTCGACCGTAACGAGTGCTTGATTGTCACGCTTAGCATGGAGGAAGGAGGTGACGCTTCGAATGCCGTGTTAATTGGCCAAAGTATTGAATAAAACGCAAATTTCGGACGGAGAAGTAGAAACGTGATTTGATATCAGTCATTTGAAGAAACCTTGATCGCGTTAAATGAGGACATTGCCAACGATAAAGACAGGTGAGTAGCATGAAGTTGACACGATGAAAATGAAATTCGAATCTTCGAGGAGCAGTTACAAATAATAACAATATGCAACTTGAAGCAGAAACTGATAAATCAAAACGGCATGACAACTTGATGACAAACTAGAACTTAGCGCTTAGTAGAAACTACCAGCTATGGTAGAAAGTACTGAAGCTTTAATTTGAGAGCAAGTAGAAAACCCGTGACTACCTACTATTTGCTTTTGTGCGCCGCACTTAGGAAAGACGCTGAGTTCTCAAATTTCAAGTTTCATTTTGCGAGTATCTGACATTTATGGTTCCAGCCTGAAATGATCGATCTCGCAATATACAAATGAAAACTAATGGGCACTTTCATATAAAGAAATGAAATAGATCACTGTGCATTTTAACTAGCTCCATCTGATCGATTTTCTCGGAAAATCCTGATTTTCGCAGAAGTCTGTGTACAGACGTTATCCAGTAATAATTATGGCGCTTATATGTTCTTCTACACCGCCACGCTTTTTGTGAGATCTCGTTATTTAACTTTTAAACTTCCGGCTTTACTGACAATCGCTGATTAAACTTCAAACTTACCCACCCGTTAGATTCGAGGTGATTCATAACAATGCAAACAAGGCGCCGAAATCCGATGGCCCGGCGGCCGACGGAAGTAATGCGAGAGAGACAGAATTTTCTTCCAAAGTATTCCATGCAAACCTAAGGAAAGTTGAAAATTATCACCCTTGTGGAAATCATATTCCTAGTGTATTGGTGAGTAGGTAAAATGAGGCAAGGGTTTACTCACAAACGAACTTACAACGTAATCCAGTCGTCACGCAACGCTACGCTTTCGGAAGAGAGGAGATGCCACGTCTCTTCTAAAAGCATAGCGCTCTGTAAAAGAGAGAGAGAATGCCCGAACTGAACTAGGGCGGAGTATCCAGATCATCTCGACTCCGTTTGAGTGGTGTTGGGTGACAGTAAAGGAACCTCAGTCGTTTTCTTTCGTCCTAAACTCTTCTCAGGCGGAGCTCGTAAAGTGAGAAGCTGCGTATCAAGACATGCAGTTGTGAAATTTAAGCCTGAGATTTGACAACTGCTCAGAGTTGTGTGTATAACTGCGATGATCAATCGTGTCTTGATATCTTTCTCTTTCATATATTCACTTGTAGAGTAGCAAAGTGTCGCCTTAACGCTCAGGGAAAAAAAAATCACGCACGAATGAATAAAACATTTCACAGACAAGAGTGGGGGCCTCTTCATATGAACCCGGTAACCGGGCTGGCTCGGTTACCGGGACGAATTTTGTTGTCTGTTCATATGGGAAATTTCAGCCCGGTCGACCGGGATGAAATTCAAGAAACAAAACCAAAATTTGTCTCGTTCGCGTCTGGTCTGTCGTTGCTTTGTTGACTCTTGTAACTTTACTAATGAAGGTAAATCCCATACTTCTGAAGTGAAGATACATGCAAGACAAAAATTATGCCATTCTGGCAGCTATGTTGCGAAAGCGAAGCTATTTAGTCATAAAAGTTTCGTTCCGGTCACCCGGACTGGATGTTCATATGGGAAAATTTTCATCACGGTTACCGAGATCTCAAAAACTGAGATCTCAATAACCGGGCCAGCCCGGCTTCTTATATGAACACAACGAAATTTTTACGAAAGAAAGAGTGGAGAGGCGGGATCTCGGAAACTGAGCCATGCCGGTTGACCGGGCTCACATGAAGAGCCGCCCCCCTCCCCTTCCTGGGAGCGCAAACGTTACTGAAGTAGTGCGCCTAACTTCCCAGTTTATGGTATTTATGACGGAAATCTATTTTCAGTTCCTGACCGAAGTCGTGTCACTTGTTTCACTTGAACATAAGCAGCCGAAACCGTCATTGCCGCTTATAAACCAGCTCCTCCGCTCATTAACCTGTAAGCAAAATATTCCTTCCGATTAAAAGCGCCCCCCCTCCCCCCGATATATGCCCCCTCTAGTTAAAAATAAATGATAAATTCGATTTATTATGATGTTTTAAAGCTCAATTGAAAACCATTTTATGAAAAACGAATTTTGATCGACACTGCTGTGTTCATTTCGAAACGGGTTTTTTTATTCCGCTCATAAGACTTCCCCCCGGATATAAGCCCCTCTGTTTATAAGCCCTTCCAAAACCCCTTATAAGGTTGTATGAGCTCGAGCTTATATATAAGCGGCAGTTACAGTACAGTTACAGTACGCAGACGCAATAAGGTAACAAACAGGCGCTAATTAACGGCATCTCACCCCGCCTGCGTGTATGTCGGCTTATGCTTACACGCTTCAGTAACACTTATTTTCTTTCACAAGGTTTAAAAGTTAAAAACATAAAACACTAAAGACGAAGCTTCCTCGTGTGGACAATTGAAAACGAAAGAAGAAGAACTGAAAAGAACTGATGATGTTCTACACCAAACTCTGGCAGTATCGAATCGGACAGATAAGAGAAAGTGAAGAATTCCTAGAGGGAACATTTACAGGAGTGTACAAAGAAATAGCTTTATAATTAATTGCTAGGAACAAGTGGCAGGACACAGATGAAAGAAGCTGGTGAAGAAAAATAAAAATACGACTCAGCATTTTACATAATAGGTGGCAGAGATGGGACAGCTATTGACTAACTTGCTAAAGCAATTACTAGGAGACAGTGAAACAGATAACACAACGCTGAAGTATCGAGTTAGCAGCCTGCGAAAACAGTTGATCACAGCGAAGCAACAAATGGTAGAATACCAAACGGAAGTGTTTGACTTGCAAAGACAATTACAACGAAGTAGTGCGGACAAAGCAACATCAAAGAAGGAGTTAAGAGAGGAACGAGGACGAGTTATAAACTTAGAAAGACAGTTAAGCACGACAAAGCAACAACTGGTAAGGAGTCAAACACAATTGATTGATCTGCAAAGACAACTGCCAGCGAGAGAGCAGGAAGTAACTGATCTGCAAAGGCAATTGAGTGACTTGCAGGATCAATTAGAAGAAAACAGCACAAATACGACACAAGTGGAGGAGCAGTTAAGTGTGGCATTGCTACGAGAGGCAGACAGAAAAAATCAACTGACCGATTTGAAAGAACAATTACGTGAAAAAATCAGAGCTAGAACCATCTTAAAGGAGCAAGTAAGTGAGGAAAGACATCGAGTTTTTAACTTGCAAAGGCAGTTAAGCACAATAAAGCACCAACTGGAAGCAAAGCAGATGCAATCGACTGATTTGGAAGGACAATTTCGAGAAAAGGTCGCGGATATGGCAAACATAGAGGAACAATTACGAAGGGAACAAGAACGAGTTATTATCCTGCAAAAACAGTTAAGCACAACGCAGGAACAACTGGTAGAGAAGCAGAAGCAATTGGCTGAGTTGCAGAGACAACTGACAACGAAGGACCAACAAGTTACTATTCTGCACAGACATCTGACAGTGAGACACCAACAAGTCACTGATTTGCAAAGCCATGTGACAGCAAAGAACCAGGAAGCCACTGAATTGCCAGGGAAACTGACAGCAAGAGACCAACAGATAGCTGAGCTCCAAGGACAACTGGCAGCGAGCAACGAGCAGCTTTCTGATAGGCAAAGACAAGTGACAGAGAAAGAACAACGAATTACCGATTTGCAAGAAGAAGTGAGAGCGAGAGACCAACAAGTTACCGACCTGCAAGGACAACTGGCAACGAGCAATGAACAAGTTACTAGTCTCCAACCACAACTGGCAGCGAGCAATGAACAAGTTACTGATCTGCAAGCACAACTGGCAACGAGCAACGATCAGGTTTCTGATCTACAAGGGCAACTGGCAACGAGCAACGAAGAAGTTTCTGATCTGCAAAGACAACTGGCAGCGAGCAACGAAGAAGTTACTCATCTACAACGACAACTGACAGGGAAAAAGCAGCAAGTTACTGATCTGCAAGGACAACTAACAGCGAGCAACGAGCAAGATACTGGTCTGCAAAGACAAGCTGTAGCAAGCGATCAGCAAGTTTCTGATCTGCAAGGACAGATGACAGGCTCAGCGAGCAACGATCAAGTTACCGAATTACCAAGGCAAATGACAGCTAGAGAAACGCAAGCCACTTATCTTGAAGGAGAAGTGACAGCGCGTGGCCAACGAGGTACCTATTTGCAAGGCCTACTGAGAGAAAGGAACGAACATGTTGCTGATCTGCCAAGGCGAGTGACAGCAAGAGACCAACAAGTTGCTGATCTGGGCGAACATCTGACTGTGAGCAACGAACTGGTTATCGATCTGCAAGAACGATTAGTAGCGAGCAACGAACAAGTTAATGGTCTGCAAAGGGAACTGACAGCGAGCAACCTTCAAGTCACTTATCTTGAAGGTGAAGTGAGAGCGAAAGACCAACAAGCTGCTGATCTGCAAGAACAACTAACACTGAGTAACGAACAGGTTTCTGATCTGCAGGGACAACTGGTAGCGACCGACGAACATGTTACTGATCTGCAAAGACAAGTGATTGCGAGGGACCAACAACTCAGTGATCTGGATGGACAACTGGCTGCGAAAGACCGACAGGTTTTCAACCTTCAAAGACAGAGAACGGAGAGATACCAACAAGTTACTGATCTTCAAGGGCAAGTAGCTGCGAGAGACCAACTGGTAACTTACCTGCAAGAAGAGGTGACTGCGGGATACCAACAAGTAACTGATTTGCACGGGCAACTGACTGCGAGATACCAGGACGTTACTGATCTACATGGGCAACTGACTACGAGATGCCAACAAGTAACTGACTTGCAAAGACAACTGCCAGCGAGGTATCGACAAGTTATTGATCTACAAGGACAAGGGAGAACAAGAGACGAACAAGCTACTGACCTGGAAGGACGACTGACATCAAGAGACCAACAAGGTACAGATCTGGAAGAGGAATTGATAGCCAAAGAAGAACAAGTTACTAATCTTCAAGGGCAACTGACAGCAAGACACCAACAAGTCAGTTATCTGGAAGAAGAGGTGAGAGTGAGAGACCAACAAGTTACTGATCTGGAAAGACAAGTGACAACGAGAAACCAACAAGTTACTAATCTGCAAGAACAACTGACCGCGAGCGACGAACGAGTTACTGATTTGCAAGAACGGCTGACGGCTAAAGACCAGGAAGTTACTGATCTGGAAGGAGAAGTGACCGAGAGGGACCAACAGATTACTGACCTGCAAAGAGAACTGGACACGCTCAGAGATCATGCAAGAGAACAAGACCAAGCTCCCTCCACTAATAATAGTCATGAAAGTCAACGAGACTGGGCAATAAATCGGAATGAAATAATTCTTATGCCAGATGAGCTGCTTGGGCAAGGTGCATGGGCGAGAGTTCTTCGAGGGAAATTCCGTCGTTGCGATGTGGCTGTGAAAAAAATCCATGAGGCCATTCTGTCCCCTCACAACAGGGCGGCTTTTGAGCGAGAAGTGGGCATTGCCTCAAGATGCCGCCATCCTTGCTTGTTGCAGTTTATAGGAGCAACAAACGACCAAGAAGGGCTACTACTAGTAACAGAGCTCATGACCCGCAGTTTGAGATCATTATATGAAGAGAGACCACTCACGGAAAGAGAAATAGCTGTTATTTCGCTAGATGTAGCTCAAGCACTAAACTACCTACACCAGAAAAGACCTGATCCCATTATCCACCGTGATATCAGTAGTGCTAATGTATTGCTTTGGCGACAAGGTGACGAGTGGAGAGGCAAAGTGTCGGATTATGGTACTGCTAATTTCGTCCGTCAGTGTAGGATAGATGATCCTGGAGCTGCGATTTACTGCGCACCTGAGGCCCTCAGTGGAGCACAGGATCTAATCATCAGCTGTAAGGTTAGCTTTTAATTTCACATTCCATAAATAGCCCGGTAGAGGGATGACCTCGAAAATGTTCTCACAGCAACTATCCGGGCCCTGTATCATGACCCGAGGTTCGATGCAATTCTTGATTTTAAAGCACCATCAAAGGCAGTCTTTGAGCGCGTTCTATTCAACTAAAAATTCCGGAGCTTTTGAAATGGAGGCGAATGGTACAGTGATTTCCCTGGAACGTTACTGGGGAATCCAAAAATTGTTAATTGATCGAAATCCGATCCATTTGGTTATAGCTCGCCAGGTTCTCCTCTTTTCCCCTCGCCAATGGAAATTTCCAGAAGTGCAAAACTGAACTTTTAGCCAAATGCAATGCGCGCTTTGTATCGCATGTCTTGTCCTGTTTTCTGTGGTGATTTGCTAGCTCCAGCTGTACTGTGTTGTGTTTGGATTGTATTTTGAAACACAATCCAAACTTTAACTGAGATTTTTAAAACTCCAGTGATGGTTACTACACATTCCTACTGTCATGCTACAGTAACTATTGAATTGTGTTGTTATCAGGTCGATGTTTACAGTTTTGGCGTTCTTCTCTGTGAGATGTGTGTCCGGGAATTGCCAGATCCCCAACAGCGAGAGACACAGATATCCCGTATGCAGTGGCGCCAGTTTCAAGAGATCGTAGAACGCTGTGTGCAGATAGAGCCTAGGGGGAGACCAAATATGGAAGAGATTATTGATGCCCTGGACGAGTAGTTTGGAATTGTTTTAGTGAATAGTTGGTATCGTGGTAAACATTTTTAGTCGGGTTTCATGCTTGTGATAGCTACTGTGGAATCGCTGAGATATGGCTTTGGCGATGGGTGCAGTTCGTATTTTCAGCCTAGGGTTATCTTGTGTTTATAAATAGCATCAAGTGTATACAATTACCAAATTGACGCCAGCTATTTACTCGTCTGTGCTCTTGTTGATGATAAATTTCATCACAACATTGTCAAACTAGATCGTTAATTTATTCGGCGTAAATTGTGTCATAGCATTGTCTAAGTAGCCGTGGATCCACAGACTACTTTGACAACGTTCAATGTTATGGCAAAATCTAGATATTAAGTAATAGGAGGACAGACGCTCAAAATCCTGACGTCAATTTGTTTTTACATTAACAGAAAACCAAAAATATCAAGTGTAGACTTCTGACGAGAAAAAGGCTAGAAGAAAGTGCGAGAGAACCTGAATTTCGTTTATATTGTAACATTGTTTGTAACATTGTTTGTACAATTATTTTTTTTTAAGATGTTTAAAACGTTTTTGTTCGATATCTAACTTTGACGAAGGCTTTCATCGTCATAAAGTGTTTGAAATTTTATTCAATCTGTAGAATCATTTCAGAACGTTCCCAAAATCTTGCCAAAGGTTGCAGGAGGCTTGAGAAGATTTTCGAGGAAGATCCGAAGAGTTTTGGATTAGTTACCAGTTTTCTGCTCATTTCAAACCATCTGTTTAAGTTACCAAACAAGTTATGCACTCTAAGTTGATTGCAACCCTTACGCATGTCAGTGCCGAATATACAAAACCTGTGCAGGCTTTTTATTGGCTGTTTGCTAACGGCATGGGATAAATTGATTCATTTTTCTCTCTTTCCTTTGTCCGCCTGTTGAAAGCCAAAATTAATAAGTTAAAACTCATAATAGTGTGGTAAGTAGCGGAATGAGAAGTTTATAAGGCTTCTGGTAGCATCAGTTGTAGAAAGTTTTGTTCCACAGTTTCTATTGATCACCGACGTCTGTTCAGGGAAATGAACATTTTGAGGCCGTTTCACACACTGTTGGTTCAGCTTCCAAATTCGTCAACGTAGAAAACATTTGAATTGTATGATGGAGATAACGATGAAAAGACTAACAAACTTACATACTACTATGAAGCATCTTCCCCTACAAGGATTGGCCGGAAAGAGAGCACCGTGAGGAAATTCCTTGAGGTTTTATCGACCAAAAAATTATCAAAATCATCGCGTGTCCCCTTCTTATGAATACGTTACTAAATTTGACGGTGGTTGCAATGACCTAAACTGAAGCAACTGAAAATTCTTGTTGAGTATTTCTTTTTGTAGATGTGGTTATATATGGTGTTATCGGTTACCTCGGAAGCTCCGTCTCCACTTGAGTTATAGATATTTGAAACATTTTGTTAGGTACCCAGGAAACATAGCTCGGCCAATGAAAGTAAAACAGCCATATAGCTTAATGATGATTCTTATAGCAAGCATCTTAGCTGTGTATTTTGCGTTTTGGACATTTTAAAGTAAGGAAATATTTTTGTGCCTTAGCTTAGCAACGAACGCTGGAAGTATAACTAGAATTTTAATAAAGCTAACGCTGCACTGTATGCAAAGGACTGGTTGTTTTGTGTTTTTGTTTCACGTTAATAGCAGACTTATTTAGCGTTGAAACAACCGAGGCTTGTATACATTGTACGTAACTCACAAAACTTGTAATATGAAAATCGCTTTACATTCCTCACAGTCATCACAAACGACGTTTTGAATAAACTGCTCTTGACGTTTTTGCCTTTTCCTTAAAGTCCTTAGAAGAGTTTCAGTTGAAGTAAATGCCTTAATAATGCATACTTTGTACACAAAGATCTCCTCCTCTTACAGTAATTTGGTGCTTTCATCCACGGGTCCTACAAGAACTTATTGTTCCAGAGGTTACAGTGGCGGATCTGGGTTTTGCATGATTCTCCGCCAGTGTTGTCAGTGAGTTTCTGAAACCTCCCAAACACGTGTCGTTACCGCATCAACACAAGATCAGTGCATATCGATAACAAACACAGTGAAAATCGGCTTTCTTTTCCACAGGTACAGTTTTATTCGCATCGCTCAAATTAAATGCGAACTTCTAACGAAACAATCATTTTTTTGCAATTAAAGGTATACAAAAGTGGTACCTTTTCTTTCAAAATGGTTTAGAAAAGGGTAAGGGGTTAGACCTCGGGGCAGAGCCTACCCTTCCTTATAGAACTGTTTAGAGTATATACACCCTGGGAGGAGGCGTTCCAAAAGATTGCCGAAGATTCCAAAGAGACTGATCACCGTGATCTAAGAGACACTGTTGTTTTAAATTGCTTTGCATTTTTTTAGCTTTGGTCATTCCTCTTTTATTGTCATCGACTGACAGCTTTATTTCGTTGTATAGTAGCAAGAGGTAGCTAGTATCAGTCATTGTGTGCAGCGGTCATTCCACTTACAGATGTTCATGTCAACAACATTGTGTTGTACACGTGCAGTGTTCGTGCTCGAATGCATAACAAGGAGGTTGGATTCTAATCTTGAACTTGCTCTGGAATACTTTGAAAGTAAATGGCTTTCCATTATAGCCCAGAATGTCTGGGATATAAACGATTCGTTTTTCAGTTTCCCTTCTGTTAGAAAAAAAAAACTATTTTCATTGATGAGACTATCCTTGTTGTTGAAGAGAATCACATCGAGGCCATTATTGCATTTGTAAAGGTTTCTTATTTGAAGAGTATTAACTAAAACTTTTCTATAAAATGGTGGAATTCCAGGTTTCTTCAGATAGAGAGAATCTTTGCCACATCGAAGAAGGAAATTATAATATGCTAATTAGGCCATCACGCATTGCGCGGGTTTTTGTCCTGTCCAAAAACTCGACTTCTTATCGGTTTTTTATCAATGGAAACTTGACTACCCTGGAGCCCACCAAGGGTGTTATCTACGGTAGATATGGTTGTTCTTAGTCACTCAAGCATACAAATTTCTTGGTAAATTTTCCCGAGGTAAAATCGATTGTACGTGAAAAAATGACTCCCCAGCAAAACCTTGTGTTTCCCCAGGTATAATGTTTTCGTGTCACCCTGGCAATTTTAAACGCGGCTTCCTCAGATAAACCCAGCAATGCGGACGTGGAGTTTTGGACAGTATACGTGTCGTACGTGATTTGCTAATGAACGTTTTTGGCAGAGTGTTCGTGTAAAATAATTAAGATTCGGTTGATAAAGAAAATATTACGTGTATTAAGCCAAATTGCCGCAGTATTTACAAAACGAGGGAGCAAAGCATAAACTTCTCTCGATCAGAAATTCATATCTCTCGCGAGACTCATCTAGCCGGAAAAATGCAACGCCTTGATTTCCTTAGGTACCTGAAACCCTACAGAGCCCTAGCTATTTTCACAAGGGAACATTTTCTAGAGAAATCATGCCTTTACTCAGGGCTTATAGCTGCCACTGAACTACTCTTAACAGTTTAATGTCATACTAAGAAAATCCGCTTAGCAGATTGGTAACTAGTTAATCGTCACGTTCTCAACTCGACTCGGATAAATCATGGAGCCGAAAGCTAATTTTGACAGCAACTAAACATGTGCTATAAATTATAACGGAAGTCGACGGATGTTATGGAACGCTTTAAGGTCACGCGTGGTCACTTATTCAGCAGCTTCGTTCTTTCTAGCCAGTGTCTGGGTTGTTTTCTAACCCAAGCTATGGCTGATCACGAATCCATGGTGAGAGATAAATACTTCATACTTCTCGAGAAAAGCAGGGGATATGTCCTTGAGCCACATGTTTTCAAGGCTCCCACAAAGTTATGGAAGGAAGAATTGCAGCGAGGCACGATACTGGAAGAACAACCGTGTAATGATCCACACAAGAAAACATTCGTTGTAGTTGATCGTAAAGAGGTCTACCTTGACTGTGAAATGACACGTTTGGCAGGTCGCTTAGACAACCTAGCGGACAAGGCAGCAGAACAGCTTCTGAAGATTACCTTACCAGAGAAAAGATATGAATCATATCTACATCAGCAACGTCGTGTTGGAGAACGGGAGGTAAGTCTGTGTAATGTTTTATTGGTTGATCCCAAGCCTTATTAGAGCACGCAGCCTTCTAAAAGCAAGTATGAGGTGGGATAAACTTGTATCACAGTAATCAGCAAGTCGCTGTGTTCTGCTTTGATGCTGTTACGAAGTTCGGTCAGGCTTCTGTGGCGATCAGTGCTGCCAAGTAAGGGATTCAAATTTCAAATGAGGAACTGATAGTCAAACCCAACAATAGAAATCTTTAAATTGTCGATGGTTATTAAAATCACTGATTAGAGTCAGGTTTCTTGAAGAAAATCCAAGATTGCATTCTTAAATCCGAAAGAATCCGAAAACAGATTTTGCGTTTCTTTACTAAACAGATCAATCCAAGATCTCTCGGATCATGGTGCGTCAAAGCGGGCGGAACCGAAGAATCCACTCCCAGAGTGCAGTGGATTCTTCGGTTCCTTTGGCGTTCATCATCAACAGTAGAATAATTATAAATCGTACGGATCAGCACTAAATTCAACGATCGACAGCGTCGGTAAAATCTACTGAAATTTGGTCATCCATCATTCTGCTGCGACTAACTATAGCATGTGATTACTGAACTACATCTAAATGGGCTTTTCAAAACGGCCAAATAAACACTAATGCCGGATAGACTTGTCCAGAAGCCGAGCTGCGAAAGCGTAACGTAACTGAGCGTAACGTAACGTAACGTAACTGAGCGAAAAACATGATGTCTGCGACGCTCGAAGACTAGAGAGCGAGGAGTTCGGCGAGAAGCGAACGACTTTTAGGAAGTCTACCAGTTGAATGAGCCCCACTAATTCGCTTGCTAACCTGTTTTCATATAATAATCTTCACAATTGTTACAGAATAATAACTTCCCAAAAGGAGCAGGATCTTAATCGACGAAGCAGTGCAATCATCGCTCTTATCGCAACAATGACCACAATTTCTGGAAAGTCTACCGTAACAACATCGTTACGATCAATAAGCTATTTCATCATCATCAGTTCTCGAGGCGCCAGTAGGTACATAAGGCGGTATATTTATATTTATTTACTATGTGTTTACTCTATAATTTCCTCGCTTAACTTAGTTTTCTTTTATCCTAAAATAAATTCATTTAATTGAAGGGCATACAGTTAGTTTACTGTATGTTACCCTTTCCACTTCTTTTTCACTGCAATATTTATTAACGATATTGTCTTCATGTCGGTCGTCATGTGGAGAAATAAAAATTACAAATTACAATACAATCCAGGCCTTCTTCTCGAGCATTTTTTTCCTCTCGAATTTTGTAGCAATTGTAGCCGTCATTCATAGTCTACACGGACTACACAACCCAGTAAGGATTGCTCAATTCGTTAGACTGCGAACTGAGGTTAGTTAATTGACATTTTGTCTCAAAATTCTGTTTTTCTTCGCTGTAATTGATATCAAACAACTCGTGAGCAAAGTTCAGGTAGCTGGCAATAGTTAAGTCTTTAGCATGTTTTAGAGCGTCTACTTTGATGGATTAACACTGTCACTCTTTTTCAACTGACCTTCAGTAATGGAAGAAAACAAATGCCCAATCAAGTTAGCTATTCTCTTGACATTAGAAGCTACCAGAGCAACGGTACAAGTTGATGAAAACACCCTTAATTTTAACTTTATGGACTTATAACTTACTAAAAAGCGATTCCAGTGAGCCATTATTTGTTATGGAATTTTATTATATGGCTTTGGCTTGTGGCCGATATAACGCGCGCTCTGATTGGTTAATTGTCACTAAATTGTAGGGCATTATTCTCCCGTAATGCCCACGGGCCGATTACGGATTATGCAAATTAGGAAGAGCCCGGTTCTGAAAATTCAAGCGCATTGAAGCGATGAAAGCCGATTAAAATCAGTACGAGAATATCAGTAGCTAAAAGTTTAGAGATATTTCTTTAATAAAATTTATATAGATGACTTACCAGTCGGTAACCTTGGCGGGCACTAGTGAAAAACAATCAAAGTTTGCCTAGTCTTAAGTAAAGCTAAAATCGCTAAGTAAAAAACACCATCGGCAGATCTGCCATGCATCCTGAGCAGAACACCACAAAGAAACTTATAAGTTATCATCTTAGTCACAGCAATTACCGAAGTATTGAACTCCGTCAAAGTTCTCGTCAAATAGATTCCCTCGCTTTGACACAAGCAAGTGTAAATCAGCTTCCAGGATCATCAGATGTAAACAATCGGGCGGTTTCTGTCGGTAGTAGTGTTTCTGATAACTGCAGACGTTCACAAGGCTTGAAATGTTCATCTATAAATCTCAGAATGAAGAAGGCGAAGATATGTTGTCGAAAGCGAATGCGAAGATCGAGTTAAGCTTATTTTGAGCAGTGCATTCTGAAGCATTAGTATCTTCTTTCACCGAAAGACGGTTGGTTTGGACAATTTTGAAGCACTTGCTGTCTTTTCTATATGCGTTGACGTTTCGCCCCAAAAGTCGGAAAAACTTCCCCATCAACTTGTGGTACCACGATACTAAAATTCGTTTTTGAGGCTGTGACAGTGACTTTTCCGTAAAGAAATGAGTGTTTTTAACGGAATACGTAATACAGTGGTGAAATTCACTGACTGTGTAGTTTTGCCCTAGGTTTGAGACGATGAATGAATCGGTAAACGCGCGCATCGCCGGATGTAAATTGACGACTTCCGCTCGAATGATTTTCCTCTTTGTTGATGAGCCATATAATAAACAACTTAATAACCTCGACCGTTTGGTCGTTACGGGAAAATCTCAAACCTCGGCCTACCGTGTTGATCGAGCGATAGCGAGGTCAATACGGCAAGGCCTCAGTTTGAGATTTTACCTATTCCGAAAATAGCTTAACATTTGACTTGTCTCCTAAATCCCAGGGGCTAAAAGGAAACACCGATAAACACACTGACTGGGTGAAAGAGCGACGTGAATTATTAAGACCACAAGAAAGTCCTGAAGAAGAACTGAAACTAGTAAAACAAGCTAAAAAAGAAGCTGAACAAAGAGTGGTTAACTTAGAGAGAGAGAGCTAAGAGCTAAAGAAGAACGAATCATAGAACTGGAAAACAAATTATCTGCAGCTCAACAGAAACTTGATGAGTACGGACTGAAAGAACCATGTGATTGGGTCATTTCCCGCGATGAAATTCACCTGACAGATACCTGCCTGGGGGTTGGTGGATGGGGAACAGTTATACTGGGAAGATTCAGAGGCTGTAAAGTGGCTGTGAAACAAATCCACGAGTTGATTCTCTCTCCTCATAATAGACGTTTGTTTGAAAGAGAAATGAACATTGCTTCAAGATGTCGTCATCCTTGTTTATTGCAGTTCATTGGAGCAACAAATGATGAAGGAAGTCCACTGTTTGTTGCAGAGCTCATGGAATCAAGTTTACGAGCATTGTTAGAGCAGCGACCTCTCTCACACACAGATATCTCTGTTATCTCCCTGAATATAGGTCAAGCACTCAATTACTTGCACAGAAGTGAGCCTCGCATTATTCATCGTGACGTCAGTAGTGCTAACGTGTTGCTATGGCAACATGGTGACCAATGGAGAGGCAAAGTGTCTGACTATGGAACTGCGAATTTCATGCCTCACACCAAGACAATCGGCCCTGGAGCTATGATTTATAGTTCACCTGAAGCACTCACCCCAAATCAAACAGTGAAGGTAAAACATGTTTACTATCAACACTTCTTGTTGTATAAGTAGAGAGATGTCTCTTACAATATTGCACTTAATTTATCCCCTTTGCAGAGGATGTGGCCCCTGATGTTGATTAGTCTGTGCACAGCCACTCACTTCCCTAGCTTGCGTGGCAGGTGTTCAAAGGGCAGGGAGGAATTCGAAACTAAGCGTGAAGCGCGAGGGGAGAGCGCCCTTTGAATGCTTGCGACGCAGGTTACCATGCTGAACGAAACAATTGGAGAAGTTGACCACTGTTTACTACAATTAATAATCCAGTTCCTTCCGTAAAATGATTTCTGCATCAAAACAATTTCATTTTCCTAGGGCGAGAACGTTTTGCTGTTTACCTTGGACTTAAAAACCCAAAGCATTGCTTGATAAGAGTAGGACACGGAGTTCCGCCTTTTTTCACACCTTGATGTGATCTCTCCTTAGTTGATATGGGTTGGGTTGGGTGTGATGATGAATGAAATGATAGTTGTAGCTTGACGCTCCTTAACAAGCTGGTGTCCAATCTGGCTCTCAAAAGAGGTGTCAAATACCATGCCGTGGTGTAATGAATGTAATATCTGCACTATAGTCTATAATAGTAACAACAAGTCTCTGTTCAATTTACAATATTTGTTTGCATATTTCAGTATCCTAAATTAGCACAATGCTAGAATGATTTATTTAATTTAATTTACTCATATAACATACATTTTATAATACTATTATACATTATACGGACCCCCCTCCCCTAGATACCGTAAAGTGCCGCTTATAGCTGACCCTCACGCTTATAAACAAAATAATACTTCCAATTATAAGTCCCCTCCGATATAAGAACCCCTCTAGTTTAAAATGAAATGAATTCAATTTATCATGATGTTTTAAAAAACAGTATTTGGGAAACTTATTTCTATCAACACTCGTATCACTCATTTCGAAAAGGGCTTTTTAATCCGCTTATGAGCCCCCCCCCCCCCCCGTCCCCGATATTAGCCCAACCCGTTTAGCGCATCCAAAACCACGTTACGAAGTCGTGTAAGTCCAGGGCTTATAAGAGGCAGTTTTTTTCTGGGTGGAGACAGACAGTGTGAGAGTCAAGTGTCTTCCCAAAGGGCATTGGCCACTAAAGATAGCGCTGTGATCAACACTACGCAAACGATTAGGTGACCTTCACCTAATAATTGTTTATTAATTATTGTTGATTATAATCCCTTATCAACAGATGAATGTGTATAGTTTTGGTGTTCTCCTCTGTGAAATGTGCATCCGGGACTTACCAGATCCCAAACAGCGGGAGAAGCAAGTAGCCTTGGTAAAGAATGACGTGTTTCGAGAGCTTGTACAGTGCTGTATTCAGAGGGAGCCTGAGGCGAGACCAACTATGGAAGAGATGATTTGTCTTTTGGGTTCATTGTGACATTATCTCATTGTGTCAGACACTGTCTAAAAGACAGAGGACTTTAAGAAGCCGAACTAACGAGACATTTATCAAAATTGACGAGGAATGATCTATATGTAAAAGAACATCAGAGACCAACAGAATAATTTCATAGCGGTTTAAAAATCTGACAAATAATTTGTAGACTCTAAATCAGAAAGGTTAAAAGCCTTCAGAAAACATTCGATAGTTGCACGTAGTGAGAGCTGTATCTCTCAGTGTAACTTTCTTAATGATGTTAGCCTTGAAGTAATAATAAACACGAGCAAAGAGAATTTACATTTTGATAATCGTAGCAAATGAGTGATTTTCCTCTCTTTTCCGTTTTCTTCGCAATTTAACTCGAACAAGTTGTGGAAAGACTTGCCCGTGTACGTGTCGCCACAGTATGTCTGCATGGTTCTCAAAAAGTTTGTACTTGTTTTTCTATAACTTGTTTAAAGAAATGTGGAAAAGCTTTTCGATTTCTTAAAGGAAAAGCTTTTTAAAAGTTTTTAAAAACTGAAATTCCAGTATTGTGTTCCTTATAACAGTAATAAGGAACACGCTTGTGTTCAGCAAGTCAACAAAGTTACATCAGTGTTTACTATAAGTCTACTAGCGTTTTATCTCGAATGCCGTTCTCGATTGGCTACGCTCTTCACTATCTATTCTGTTGTAGATAGCTTGGGAGTAGCCCAGCAGTGTGCCGTTGTTAACAAAATGACGGCCACTTCGTTGCGTTTTTGAAGTGTCTGTGGAGAGGATTTAGATGAAGTTTTGAACGACCAGTAGATTTATACTAAAACAATTAGATTATTCGCTTTCGATTTCTATGTGTGATAATTGACTTCAACCGCGCCCTCGTCAACTCTCACTCGATCTCGAGCTCATAATCTAATATTAATTGTTAAATTAATGTGAATCACAGAAGAGATTCTACGGTATTTATATTAGGTCTTTTCTCTGAAGAGTGAGAAGATCCGGGGACGGTACATATCAAAAGATCTGTGTTTATAAAAACTTATAATGACTGGTCCTGAGCCACGAGTTCTCGGGGGAAATGCTCTTAGTGTAAGCCTTTATGACTGAGTTGTTTGTATGTAATGTGGTCTAATGTTGCCGTTCTCGATGGGCCTGAAGCCTAGTATACGTATAATGTAGGGGAATTATAAAACAAAAAAAAAACAAACTGCTAAAACCTGTTCCTCCAGACTTTAGACACTTCATTCAATCGTAAACTGTCTATGGAAAAATAAATATGTAGACAAAACGAAAATTTCAACACAATAAATACAGATAAAAGTATAACATAAAAAAGTAAGTATGCCGAATGAGTGCGCAGCAGCTAAAGTAGGAAAGCTTTAACCTGGCTGCTGCTTGTTTAAGAAATTAGGAAAGGGATGGATTGAACTTAAACTAAATCAAAAGATGAAAGGATAAAAAAATGGCTCGTTTATTTTGAACGAATATTCCCGTAATCTGTATTGAATGAATTGAATTTTGTTGACCTAGATCAACCTCGGTCCAAAACTATTTGATAGGCGCGCTTGATTGAAAGATGGAAATCGGCTTGTGCAAAGAATTGTGCATTGCTTGAAATCATTTCTGGTATAAGGAAGGAGTTTTCCGACGTTTTAAACCATCGGATTATCACTGGTTATATCCAACTAAACCTGCTCGATCAAAGCACCTTTAAAAGACGTTGATGGAGTTAAAAACTGGCTTTACCTCCGGTCAGTATTTCAGTACTTCTGATTTAAATACTCTTTGAGTAAAGCACAGATATTAAAAGTTCTGTAGGCACTGTGATCGAAAGATTTGAATTAGAAATTAACCATTGAATTCTATCGTAAAGGAAATCAGTGTTGATAGTGAAAATCTAAGAATCTAGTCAAATCCAGAGTCACCTTTTCCTCGTGCCAAGCGCCCAACGGCTAAAAGAGACAGGCGTCTCTGGGAACGAGAGTAGGTTGCACTGATGTCTTGAGAATGTCACATGTTCTTCATCGTGGTATCACAAACAAGGGCTCTCGGTTGTCTCGACTAAGACACGGAAGAAGTGAGATTCGACTGTGGTGTAAATTGGCCAAAGTAGAAGAAAACGCAACTTTCTGACGGAGAAGTAGAACAGTTTCCGCATATCAGTCATTAACTTTCGGGAATAGCATTATCAAAGGGAAAGAAAGGTGAGTAGCATGGTCGCAGCAGCTATTAAAATGACAATACGCATGTGTCACTTGAAACAGAAACTGATGAACAGTAAGCAGCCAACTCAGTCTTGTTCCTGTTAGCA
This sequence comes from Orbicella franksi, assembly GCF_964199315.1. Taxonomy (NCBI): domain Eukaryota; kingdom Metazoa; phylum Cnidaria; class Anthozoa; order Scleractinia; family Merulinidae; genus Orbicella; species Orbicella franksi. The sequence continues at coordinate 11,398,461 of NC_138157.1, forward strand.
AAACAACGTCGGCAATGACTTGACTAATAAAATGGACAGTTTAAAGAAATGGTTGATAAGATAGAGAAATAAATTTGCCACGACTACCTACTTCTTTAATTTGAACGCTATGAACGTTTCTATGAACAACGCGCAATAAAGAGACGACGCTGATCTCTCAAATTTCAACTGTTTGGGCTTTACGTGTATCTAGCGTTTGTTCCAGCCTTAAACGGTCGATCTCACAGCATACACATGAAAATAAATTTGAAGTTTTATCAATTGAAGTAATTCATAGCACGTTTTAGTAAGCTCGCTTTACCGAGCGATTTTCTAGGCAAAGCTGTTTCTTTTGAGAAGTCGTCTATGTTCGAATTCTAAACAATTCGTAGTTTTTAATTGAATCATTTGATCCGTTCAACTCCTACGCGGCCACATTTTGTGAGATACTTTATGTACTGATCCTTCGCTTGGTGTTTTCAGTTTACTGAACGTGTCGTAATAATCGCAGGCGCTAGAACTTCAAATTTACTCGCCATAGAATCTTGCGGAATATCTGTTTAACCGTTATTCGATGTCTGACCTTGCGTTAGATAAGAGGTTAGAAGTAACAAAAAAAGCGTCAGGTTTTTTTAATTCGTCTTGAATTATAAATTGACCCGCTGAAGTGCACGTTTCAGCTTTATCTAAAGTGAAAATTAGTACAAGTAATGTATGAAAACGCGGTCCGATGTGAGTAAAGAAGGTCCTCCCAGGGGGAACACGCGTTCCCTCGATCTCTTAAAAACTTCGCAATTTCTCCTTGTTTACACTGAGAAATTCCAGCCTTTAATAAAAGTTTTTCGCGAGAGTTTCTCGTAATAGAAGTGATATCTCTTATCCCCTCAGATTAAGTTCAGTACCCTTCGTGCAGTCTCCGCTTATTAAGAGGTCTGCAATCTGTAAAGTTTTTGGCAAATGATAAAAATAGGTTCGCAGTGCGTACTTGTGGGCTTATGGCTAGTTTTATTCATTGGGTTGAAGTATTGCAGTCTTAGAGTAGGCAATTACTAGAAAGACAAACGTACAATAATAAATGGGGTTCGTGCTAGGAACGTGCTTGAGCCTGCTGTTTTAGCTACCCAGCGCTTGCGTACAAATCGATTTATTCAATATTTTCTCCACAATTAATAGAGTTGTTAGTAAAGCGCAGTGCAGGAGATATCTGCCTTGTGAGCGGGAGACCATGAGTTCAACTCCTAGCGAGACCGGTGCTTTTCCTTTTCTTTTTTACTTATTTATTTCGTTTCTTAAACATTTACCGAAAGGCAGCGTTTGTTTGTGTTAAATGAAAGGGAAAAAAAATAATGACTGCAGCAGGAATGATTGAGAAATCGGAAATAACTTACCTTGAAAACTACAACTAAACTCGCAACTGTAAGCTGTACAAGAATTACTCAACACAAAATAAGGTGCAAACAACATCATATGTAACAATACGTCCAATAAAAGCTGAAGAACGCTGGAAATGGCTGCCATCGAAGGACCCGGCAAAGGATCACTCGAAATTACTATTACAGGGTGGCGCAGGGAAAAGGACTCAGTCAAGAAATCGGAAGTCGGATGGAAGGGTCGGCGGTTCGAATCCTGGTGTACGCGGTTCTTTTTGTTGTTCTTGTTCTTGTTCTTGTTCTTGTTCTTGTTCTTGTTCTTGTTCTTGTTCTTGTTCTTGTTCTTGTTCTTCTTGTTCTTCTTGTTCTTCTTGTTCTTCTTGTTCTTGTTTTTCCTGTTCTTCTTCTTGTTCTTCTTGTTCTTGTTCTTGTTCTTGTTCTTGTTCTTGTACTTGTTCTTGTTCTTGTTCTTGTTCTTCTTGTTCTTCTTGTTCTTCTTGTTCTTCTTGTTCTTCTTGTTCTTCTTGTTCTTGTTCTTCTTGTTCTTGTTTTTCCTGTTCTTGTTCTTGTTCTTGTTCGTCCTGTTTTTGTTCTTTTTCTTCTTCTCCTTCTTCTTCTTCTTCTTCTTCTTCTTCTTCGTCTTCTATTTCTTCTTCTCCTCTTCTCCAAGCTAGTAAAGGATGGTTCGCTATTATAAAGGAAAATAAAATTGTGTTCAAGCAACAAACGTAAAGTAATTATATAAAAAATGAGACATTATGGAAATTTGAAATAATTCTTCGAGGAAGAAAACATTCTCGAGTGAAACCCTCGCACATTATTATTGGTAAAGTTTCGGTTAAAAGCCGCTTTCAAAGCTACCGATAGATCGAATTATACAACCACCTTTGTTGCAGACCAAATAGTCTTTAATTTGCTGACAACGCAATATGACTAGCTCTAGCAACGACTATGCACTACAAATTATGCAGCAATGGCCCGCCTTTACTAGCAAATAATCACGCGAAATATTAGTACCCAGTCTACCTCTCAGACCACTCATGCTCCCAAAGCCCTGTCACGTGACATCACGTCCTCAAACCCACAAGATTTTGATAGCTTGTTGAGCTTATGCATGCAAAATGCATAAGCCCATAAAAATCAGGGAAATATTCAAAATAAGGAGGACCATCTCGGATCAGTTTGAACACGCTGGTGTTTTGTTTCTAAATATTCTGACTTGAAGGGTGAAAGAAGAGCAAACCTTGTTTTTTTGGAGTCGCCGTCGTTGTACACTTGCAAACCTCCGTACCAAGCTCTTTCAAGAGAGAATGAACAGTAAAAGAGTTAATTCTCCATGTATGCAGTAATCCCTCTCAAGTTATTTTTAGATTACTTCCGGTTTCCGAAATCCCAGGAAGGAAATAATAATGTAAAGTGACATAAAGCCACGGACGCCTTTGTCGAAAACTATATACTTATCTCGAGATTTTTAGCCTATTCAGAAGCTAAAATATCAGGAAAAGTGCTTATGTAAGTGCTTGTTTGTTCAGTACCTATAATCAGTTGCCTAGAAAGCTAAAGTACGTTCCAGATGTTTACATTATTCTCCGGCCGCCATGTTGATGTATAACGGAGGTACATCAAAATGGCGGCTCCATACTGGGCTCTGTAAATTTGTGCAAAATATTTCGACGAATATCTGAAGTTTGAGAAAACGCACAGACTTAAAACTTGGAGAAGGGTCTTCTTTATCATTCTCCTATAACATTACAATTTCTTGACTTTATCCACTGGATAGGTTTTGAATTATTTTTTCATTGGGTGGCAGTGCAAGCCAAGAATTAGAGGTTCTGAAAAAAGATCTATGCTATGGGCATACCGTATCTAAATGGTTACTTTGGCCCGTGAAAATTAAGCGCACTAGACGAACTATGATGGGCAACTTGGTCAATTGCGTCATTTTTAGACCACCTATTTCGCAGTCATTTTTGTAAACATAATTCGACATCTGTCATGACACAAATTATTCTTAGACCTCATGCATCGTGAATTCCACGTTGGAGTAAAATGTAAAATTGTCACGTTTGCCGTTACTTCAACATATTATTAACCGCGTCACCATGGGTTGAGCGCGGTTCTTGCATCGCTCGTGGTTTATTTTTCGTTTCGGTAATCAGAACCATGCTCCCACTCTGCCGAACTCTTGATAAAAATTCACAGCATTTGATGTTTTATGCAGTAAAGCTCTCTTGCACATATAGGCAAAAAGAGCCTGGTCTTTTCGTGGTCAGGATAGCCGCAAAGATTTGCAAGTTTTCCTAAAGTACGATGTACTGTTCGAAGCTTTTCCAATCGCCTAGACACTTAATGTCAACGAAGCTGCGCTGATAAAATTTGGAAGTGATGCGAATTAGCTATAGACATGATCTATTTATCGCTCGGTTAAGACTTTTCAGTAAACAAAGAGTTATTGGGTTGCAGTTTTATGGCTAGAGAGCTGTCTCCTATCGATTTCAGATAATTTGAACTTTGGCTACGTATAGACGGAATAATTTGTTGTTGGTTGAAAAGTCAACAAGTGTAATCGAATTAAATAGAAAAGCCAATGGAAGCCAATGGAATTTAGCTGTTTTCACTGTAAACTTTTCACAAAGGGAGTCATTGTGTTGCTGATATTTGGCTATAGAACTATCTCTTCGAGACAATGCACTTTAAAATTGGTAATTGGTAAATGGTAATTGCAAGTAATATTTTTCGCCCTTGAATGAAATTATACACATTTTAAACATACATACTGCTAAGATTATGTCTTACATAGGGAGCCCTCACATCCGTTAAGGCTCAACCTATCTTTGTGTTTTGTGGCAGCTATTTTGAATTTTTAATACGCGGTCTGCTAGTGCGAGGTCTGGAACCAAAAATTACGGAATATCCTTGGTGAGCGTTCGGATCCTCTGAGAATTTGAGAATTTTCCCGCCCGTCCCGACTTCTTAAATTTTGGTACAAACCGGAGGTGAAGGGCAGGGGTGAGGAACTGTGTTGTGACTACTGTGTCAGAGCTATACATTGCACTCTGTCCTAACTGTGATTGTCTCAGGCTAGTTTACAATAACATCGAGCAGAACTCAAACAAAACAAAACCACAACGTTATACTACAAAGGTTACCATTTACGACATACATTTTTGCTGCTGTACAATTAGGAGGAAGAGCTCGAGAGCATCAACACGAAGAGACGGTTTAAAATGATCCTTGTAAGAAAAAAAAAAGCATTTCTAGCACGCGGACCAATGCTATGTAACTTTCTTTTAGAGTCCTTTCAGTTTTTTTGCATTTTTTTTGGTATCGCGAAAATTGCGAACAATAAGTATCGTTTTAATAACAACAATAAGTTATTTTCGATGGAAATAAAACACTGGGAATGATCTTAGTCTTTCTAAACTGAGGAATCAGATCTCGAGGCTTGACACCACATGGCTAGAAGCCACATATATGTACCCACATGAGTGGATTCTTATTTGTTTTCACCATGACAGGATTTAGCTCAGTAAAAGAATCCATTACCCTGGTCAAAGCTTTAACACCTACATAATTACAAGAAGAAGAAGAAGAAGTAGTAGTAGTAGTAGAAGAAGAAGAAGAAGAAGAAGAAGAAGAAGAAGAAGCCTAAACAGAAGCAGAAGGAGAAGCAGAAGAAGAAGAAGAAAAGAAGAAGAAGCCTAAACAGAAGTAGAAGGAGAAGCAGAAGAAGAAGAAGAAGCAGCAGTAGAAGCAGAAGCAGAAGAAGAAGAAGAAGAGAAGAAGAAGAGGAAACAGAAGCAGAAACAGAAGCAGACGCAGAAGAAAAGAAGAAGAAGAAGAAGAAGAAGCAAAAGAGGAAGAAGAAGAAGAAGAAGAAGAAGAAGAAGAAGCAAAAGAGGAAGAAAAAGAAGAAGAAGAAGAAGGAGAAGAAGAAGAAGGAGAAGAAGAAGAAGAAGAAGAAGAAGAAGAAGAAGAAGAAGAAGAAGAAGAAAAAGAAGGCGAAATCGGAGGAGCACTGTAGTAGGAGTGTTTGGAAAAAAATAACGCAAATAAGACAAGTGAGCAGTTTACGCCAAATAGTGCAAAGAGTATGGGACAGATATTGACTAACAACCAAAGACAACAGATCGAAGAGAGGACAGCGCAGCTGGAGCAACAAATTGCTGACTTGGGGCAACAAATTAATAACCTGAAAAAAGAGTTAATCGATAAAGATAGCACGATAAACAAAAAAGAAAGCGAGTTAGTTGCACAAGAACTTAGCATTAATGACCTAAGGGATTCAGAGCAAAACAAACAACAGCAAATTAGTAACCTAGAAAAGGACAAAGCAAAATTAGAAGGGCGTCTTAAACATCTTGAAAGTCGTGAAAAACAAGAGATGCAAGAGTTAGTTACTAAGTTACAGCAAGAAAAAGAAGAATTAAAAGAAACCAACAAAAAATCAAAAGACCTGAATGAGCAACTCACAAACAAATTACAAGAGAAAGAGCAACAACAGGTAATTAGCAAAAATGAAGTTACTCATCTGAAAGGAAAACTGGCAACGATAAACCAGCGCGTTACTGATCTGCAAAGAAATCTGGCAGAGAGAGAGGACCAAGTTAGTCACCTGAAAAGTGACCTTGAAGCGGCAAACGTAAGCGTTATTGAGCTGCAAGGAGAACTGGCAGACAGGGACGACCACGTTACTTGTCTGAAAGAACAACTGTCAGCAAGCAAGAAACACGTTACTAGTCTGCAGGGGCAACTGACAGTGAGCAAGGAACAAGGAACTGATTTGCAAGGAAAACTGACAGCCAGCAACCAACAAGTAGCTGATTTGCAAGGACAACTGGGAGCATGCAAGGAACACGTTACTGGTCTGGGAGAACAAGTGACAGCGAGCAATGAACAAGTTACTAATTTGCAGGGAAAACTGACAGCCAGCAATCAACAAGTAGCTGATTTGCAAGGAAAACTGACAGCCAGCAAGCAACAAGTAGCTGATTTGCAAGGAAAACTGACAACGAGCAAGCAACAAGTTGCTGATTTGCAAGGAAAACTGACAGCCAGTGACCAACAAGTAGCTGATTTGCAAGAAAAACTGACAGCGAGCAAGCAACAAATAGCTGATTTGCAAGGAAAACTGACAGCCAGCAACCAACAAGTAGCTGATTTGCAAGGAAAACTGACAGCCAGCAACCAACAAGTAGCTGATTTGCAAGGAAAACTGACAGCCAGCAACCAACAAATAGCTGATTTGCAAGAAAAACTGACAGCCAGCAACCAACAAGTAGCTTATTCGGAAGGAAAACTGACAGCGAGCAGCGAACACGTTATTGATCTGAAGGGCCAACTGACAGCCAGCAACCAACAAGTAGCTGATCTGCAAAGAAAACTGACAGCCAGCAGCCAACAAGTTATTGATTTGCAAGAAAAACGGACAGCGAGCCACCAACAAGTAGCTGATTTGCGAGGAAAACTGACAACCAGCAAGCAACAAGTTACTAATCTGCAGGGCCAACTGACAGGCAGCAACCAACAAGTAGCTGATTTGCAACGACAAGTAGCAGAATGCAACGAACGCGTTATTGATCTGGGAGAACAAGTGACAGCGAAAGACCAACACGTTACTGATCTTCAAAGACGACTGGAAGCGAGAAGCGAGGAGTGTGATTGGGTCATTAACCGGGATGAAGTTCAGATGACAGAGCACTTCCTGGGGGATGGTGGATGGGCAAAAGTTACATTAGGAATATTTAGACGCTGCGAAGTGGCTGTGAAACAAATGCACAGTTCAATTTTCTCTCCTCATAATAGAGGTTTGTTTGAATGGGAAATGAATATTGCTGCAAGATGTCGTCATCCTTGTATGCTGCAGTTCATTGGGGCAACAAATGATGAAGAAAGTCCTCTGTTTGTAACAGAGCTCATGGAATCAACTTTACGAAAAGAGTTAGAGAAGCAACCTCTCACACACACAGATATTTCTGTTATCTCCTTGGATATAGCTCAAGCACTCAATTACTTGCACAAAAGTCAGCCTCCCATTATTCATCGGGACATCAGTAGTGCTAATGTGTTGCTATGGCGACATGGTGACCAATGGAGAGGCAAAGTATCTGATTATGGTGCTGCTAATTTTATTCACAAGGGCAAGACAAGATACCCAGGATCACCGATTTACAGTCCACCTGAAGCAGGCAACGACCATCAAACAGTGAAGGTGAAGTTGATTTACTACTTCTCTTTTCTTGTATGAGCAGAGAGATGTCTCTTATTGCATAGGCACTCAATTTTTGCCCCTGCGAGAAAGATGTATAGCCCCCGATATATCTTAGTCTGTAGACAGCCACCCACTATCCTTAGCTTGCGTGGCAGGCATTCAACGTAAAGAGAGAAAGAAGGAAGTCGATCAAGCGTGAAACGCGAGAGGTGAGTACAAGGATTCTACTTGCATGCCTCTCTCTCCCCCCTTTGAACGACAGCAATGCAGGTTACTATGCTCAACGAGAAATTTGGAAAGGGTTCCCATTGCGTGCTTCCATTGGGCAAGAACGTTAAGCTGTTGACCTTGTGTTGAGGTACCCAAAGCATTGCTTGATAAGAGTAGGACACAGTTCACTTTTTCACTGCTTCATGCGATATTTTATTGCTTGATATGGGTTGGGTGGGTTAGATGATAAATGAACTGATATTTGCAGCCTGAGGCTTTACAAGCTGGTGTCCAATCTCAGTCTCAAAAAACGAGTGTAAAATACCATGGTGTAATAATTGTGATTTCTCACACGACTAAGTTGGGTCAGAGGGCCAATAGCTAGGATCGACCAATCAGATTGCTCCACTGGGATTTTCGTAGCAGTGTAATAAATCCTTTATCAACCGAGCTTCCTTGAGACCGTACTGGGAGAATATCCGCCATTGGTCCTTTTTGTACGGACCTCCCTGCGCTCGGTCCGTAATGTCAAGATCTCGGGCCGTTATTCTACCAGTACGGCCCCCGCGCTTGGTCAATAAGATATATATCTGCAGTAAATATTAACACCATCATTCATCAAACAGATCCCTCTCTCCCACATATTTCTGATTCCATTTTCTCGGTGGAGAGAGACAGTGCGAGAATCAAATGCAATCCCAAAAAACATTCGCCACTCAAGATAGAAATGTGACCAACTCTACGCTAACAATTACTTTACCTAACAGTTGTTTTTAAATTATTGATGATTATAACCCCTTGTCAACAGATGGATGTATACAGTTTTGGCGTTCTTCTCTGTGAAATGTGCATTCGGGACTTACCAAATCCTCAACAGCGGGGGAAGCAAGTAAAGTTGGTAGAGAATCAAGTGTTGCGAAACCTCATAAAACGCTGTATTATGACGGACCCTATGGCGAGACCAACTATGGAAGAGATCATTGATCATTTCCAGGATTCAAAGCGTTAGATACTGTGTACCCAAGAATAGGTGCCTTTGCAAAGAGTAGAGGAAGAACTTTGAAAACGCGAATTTACGAGACGATTTACAAACTTTAGGAGAAATGATCTATAGGTAAAAAAAAAAAAGCATCGGAGAAAATCGTAGTAATTTTATAGAGGTTTAAAAATAATCTGGCAAACAATTTTAACAGTGTATATGTAGCACAGAATCTAGTTCAGTAGAATTAAAAGCCTTCAAAAAAACAATAACAGTATATAAGATTGCTCTCGCTAAAAGCCGTATCATCACTAGTAACTCTATAGAAACAGAACCAAGTAGTCCTGTTAATGTTCACGTGACAATGACGCGAGCAAAGAGATTTTACCTTCGCTCAAAACTAGCCCACGGTTTGCGTTCCTACCGGAGTTTTCCGAAGAGAGCGTTCCGACAGCATTTTTCCCTCTCCCAAAACCTTTTTTATAACCCGATAGAAACAAAAACAAAATTTCCTATTTCCTAAATGAAGAACTTTTTACACGTTATAAAGAACGTTACAGTATTGTAGTGCTTTTCGAATAGCAAACAGAAAAATTCAAGTTTGGGTTTAATTAGTCAATTAAGTTACACCAGTGTATATAAATACTGGTCATGATGCGCGGTCATAATACATATCAGTGTCATCATAATTTTATTCTTGGGTTTTTAAACACATTTTGATTTATTAACTCAATAAAACCGCGTGGGGTGCTACCGGACGAGCACGACATGAGAGTAAGTTGAAGCACGGTCTCTCGTCCAGAATATGAAACCCGGAGATAGCATAGCATTTTTAATTAGCGAGTAATGTTAGTATTGTAAGTAGCGTTTGTACTGTGCTAATGCTGGTGATGTGAGTAAGTAAAGTATTGTAAAATTGTAAATAAAGTGTGTTAAAAAAAAATTCCTCGGAAAAGAAAGAAACCAGAAGAACGAGTACTTCTGTTCAGTATGCCGGGATTATGATAGATTGCATTCCTCCTGGTACTTAGTTTTATGAACAACTCAGTCTTATTCGAAGGTCCGAGATCTGGAAATAAGGAGTTTAAAAGAAGACGGTTCAGTTTTTTATGGCAACATTCATTTAAAAACCTCGCACTTATTATACGTTTGGCCACTCACCAAAGTTTCAGTCTCTAGGTTTAATTTCCTTATCAATGAAATTCGTCTCCAAAGAAACCCAGAATTGGACATAGTTCCCGCCATTTTGAACAATACTAAGCAGCCGGGCCGCGTTTTCGTAACGTCATTCCGTCCAAGAGATTTTGTCCAAATGGCTTCCGACAGACCTTTCGACTACCACTCTAGGTTATGACTGCTCTTGAGCTGTATCATTTCAAGCCAAACGTGCTCCAAACCCCGAAAATATAGCAGTGAAGATAGCGAAGTAGTCTGGGCTTCTTTCGAGACGAATTTCTTTAGGATAGCAGGCACTTTAGAGGGTGAAACTTCAGTGAGTGGAAAAACCCAATGTTTACTTGTTATAGATACAAACAAAAAAGTAAGCTTTTTGGAGTCACCTTCTCCTTTAAGCAAACCACGACGACGACAGAAACGAGAACGTCATCAAACTAGAGATTTAATTAGCAAAACAATAGCTGTGCATGTGCGTTATAAATCTTTGTACAATTCTTTATTGTCCTCCGCAAAACAAGAACGTGAAACGATTACAGGTTCAGCGCAATCTGACGAAGGCGATCGACGACGGCAAAGTTTTCTTATTTCCATTCGGAATTAAACGCTGTCATTGTATGTTCAGCCTGGGCACGTTTGGGAGGCGAGGTGGCCTCATGGTTAGTGCGCTCGTCTCCGTATCGAACGGTCCGGGTTCGAGCCTTAGCCAGGGACATTGTGTTTTGTTCCGGGCAAGACATTTAACTCTCACAGTGCCCCTCTTCACCTAGGTATATAAATGGGTACCGGCGAATTTAATGTTGGGGGGTAACCCTGTGATAGACTAGCATCCCCTCCACGGGGGGCAGTAGAAATACTCCTATTCGCGTCATGCTACTTAAACCGGGATAAGCTCCGGCCTGATGGGCTACTTGGCTCGCATGCAGACTTTACCCTTTTTGACCTGACGGTTTGTAGAGGCATTGGCGTGCTAAACAGATCTAGACAGCTGCGAATTTCGCTGGTAAAATATAAATTCATTGTTTACTAGTCGTCGTCCTGGGCATCGTCGTCGTCGTTGCTTGACCTCCCTAATGACTGATAGCTACGCAGAGGTCGTTGCCAAAGTTGCTAAGCAACATCGCTTTCATGGCATCCTACTGGCGTGACATCCCGGTTGGCGTGACATCCTACTGGCGTGACAATTTCTTCGAGTGTTCATGTTCATGGTTTATGTCTCGGGCTTTGGAAAGAGATCCTTAACGTACTCGGCTGAGATCTTTTCGCAAAAGAGTTGAAGAGATCTGGGTACGACACTACACGGATTTTGAATTTTTGCGCGCTGGAAGCAGTCAATCAAACACTTCATGGGTTTCTGTACGTCATAGATTTGAAAGATTTCGGGTCGAATGTGAGACGAAGATACTCAAAAAAGGCTTTGTACCTGAGAGCTTTGTACCTGAGATGTGTGTATGTAATTGCGCTCAATAGTCATGAAACCTTGTATAATGATGAGGCTGTGTTAACAAATAACATGGGATGGCGAAAACTGTTCGTCATGTATGCATTGAAGTTTTTCAGACTATGAAGTGAATGAAAAGGACCTGGAACAACGTAATTTAGCCTAAAACTATTTTAGCCTGTTCCAGGCTCTCGAACAGGCTAAAACTATTTTGGAAGCGCACGCGATGGAAAGAGGCTTGCTGAAGTCCAAAGAATGTACAGCTGCCACAGAAAGGTCTCAAACCATTCATGGAAAAGGAAAGCAGGAAAGCGTTGGCGAGGTGGACTGTTTCAGTGAGGATGAGGGCGTCACGAGTTGAAGTATACAAGAAGACAGGATAATATGCCATTTATATTTATACAAATGTAGCCTGTGAACGCGGACGGGTTTCCAGCTTTTGTTTCGCGCCGTCGAAAAAGGTAGACTAACCTAATGGCTGAGTTGGAAAAAAGTTGGAGAAGGAAAGCAGAATTTTTGTACTCTAAGTATATAAAAGGTTTAACGTTTCCTATGGAATTTATATGAATGGGTTACCGTTTTGTATCAAAAATGTTTTATAAAAGGGTAAGGGCGGAGTCTCTGCGTACAAAACTTCCCGAGCGGGTTTTAGCGGGTGGGTGAGAGCGAAAGAAACCGAAGCCTGAGATTGTAATTAAGTCATCTCGGAAGCAAAATGACTTGTTTATGATCTTTATCGGAGTAATTTCTGTCCCTTAATCAAGAGCCAGAAAAACGGGGAAAATACACATATTAATTAAGACTGCGTTTGCTTAATTGACAGGAAACAGATGAACACTAAATTGCTATCTGCTTGTCGGGAAGAACCAGTTGTATTGGGATGACTGTTTCAAAAAGTCTATCTAAAATTTGCAAAACATCCGAAAGAGATACTGTTTATAGTTCAGATTTTTGTTTTCTCATAAAGGGAGGCTGAATGTGCGAAAACTGAACCAGTGGTTAGAAATTAGGCCATAATTAGGCCATTTTACCTTTAGCCTCTTTCTCAAAGCGAGTCTTTGTGCCTATCCTTTCAGTCTGTTCCTTTCATATGAAAATGAAATTTCATTCACAAGCAAATTAAACTCATTTTCATATCATGGTTGTGCACCAGGCCTCGCTTTGATAGAGAGGCTTAAGGCAACTCGGTTTCAATGA
>NC_138157.1:11418520-11456020 GCF_964199315.1 Orbicella franksi
GTTCTAGAAACAGCTTGGACTAATGTTCAACTTGAAGCAGAAACGTTAGACTGTAGGCAGCTAAAATCTTGTTCTTCACACCCAAATGATTCTATAACTTTACTGACAAACTGGTAAGTATTAAGTATCAGTTTGAGAGGTAGCAAATCCGTCACGGACAACTTCTGTGGACCATGAGTGCCGCGCTAAAAATTACGATGCTGTTTTCTCAGCCGAATTTCAACTTTTTACCTTACGTGTATCCAGCCTGAAACAATTGATCTTGTAGTATACAAATGGAAATTAAATTTAATTTAGAAATTTTATAAGCAATGAAATAGATCACTGTGCGTTTAATTAGCTCGTTCTGTATAATCGATTTTCTCGGAAAATCCTGATCATTTTCGCGGAATTCGATTCTTACACTACTTCCGGTATACTATTTATGCGGGACAAAGCAGTGCATCTAGAAACCTCTCGAGAAACACGCTGTACGGGTATCCACTTTTGTTCCAGCCTTAAATGATCGATCTTGCGGTATAGAAATGAACTGATTTAGTTGGAAGTTATTTAACAGTGAACTATATCACTGTGCGCGCTCGCTCTGTATAAGTGATTTTTCTCGGAAAATCCTGATCGTTTTCGCGGAAATCCGTTCGCACACTACCTCCGGTAAACTATTTATAGACATGTTATAGAGGCGAAAGCAGTGCATCTAAAAGCCGCGCACTTAAATGGTCATAAATCGAAAGAAAACCTAGAAACCTCACAAGAAACACGTTAACACTGACACACCTGAAGCGAGGTAGGTTTATTTTTATTAATTCTCGTTCGTATCCTTACGCTTAAGAGTATAACCGTTTATCTCAGATAAAAAATTGATGTGTAACGTCAATACCACTCTATATACACGGATGCTCATTTTGCGAGCTTGGGCGACCTGACTGTCGTAAGGTTTTTGTGATACTAAGGCTGCACTGCCGATTTCTCACCCTTCAACTTTTAATTTGCGTGTATTTAAGGTTTTTTACCAGCATGAAATGATCAATCTCGCAGTATACAGAATAGATCGGACCGTTTATGCGTTTAATTAGCCCGTTCTATATGATCAATTTTCTTGGGAAATTCTAATTGTTTTCGCGGAAATTCGTTCGTACACTACTTCCGGTATGTTGCCCACGCGGCCACTATTTGTAAGGCTTAATAACTGTGACGGTGTGAAGACAATCACTAACTAATTAAACTAAACTTCAAAGTTTATTGCGGAACCACTTGCCTGCGGCTCGTGGTTCCACAGCCACTTTGACAATGTTATAGCGCAATTTATCACCAATAAGAGAATAGACGCATAAAAAAGTGACGTCAATTTGTTAATTCGATTCAATTTCCACCAAAATTTCTGGGACTTTTGCTTTGGTGACTTGCCACAACTTGGAACACCATAAATCGACCATAATTAGGCCATTTTACCTTTAGCCTCTTTCTCAAAGCGAGTCTTTGTGCCTATCCTTTCAGTCTGATCCTTTCATATGAAAATGAAATTTCATTCACAAGTAAATTAAACTCATTTTCATATCATGGTGGTGCACCAGGCCTCGCTTTGATAGAGAGGCTTAAGGCAACTCGGTTTAAATGAAGTCATGAGAATTTCACGTGCGCTTGACGGGAGCGTCACAAGTGCATTCGACTGTAACTTGATCGTTCCGCTTCATTCACAACACGAAGGAAGAAAGAAAGGTGACGCTCCGACTGCCGTGCGAATTACCCAAAGTGAAAGAACACGCAAGTTTCCCACGGAGGAGTAGAAAATTGATTGGATATCGGTCATTTGAAGAAAACATGATCGCTCTAACTGAGGACATTGCCAATGATAAGGACAGGTGGGTATATAACATTGAGTTGAAACGAATGTTTATGAAATTCGCACCGTTTACAGAAGCATTTGTTAAAAATCGCCAAGCTGCAACTTGAAACAAAAACTGATAAACAGTAAGCAGCCAAACCTACTTCTTATCACCAAAATGATGCCATGACTTGATAACAAACTAGAATAAAGTAGTATAAGTATCAGTCACGACCCATGCAAATAAAAATCAGTAAATTGAAACTTTTATAGCAGTGAAATAGGTCACTGTGCGCTCCGGAAGATCGACTTTCTGGGAAAATCCTGATTTTCGCGGAAATACCACACTATTTCCGGTATGTTCTTACACAACCAAACTTTGTAAGGTATCGTGCGCACTTCCCACTTTTGAACTTCTCGGCTTGATATCCGTGTCATTAAAACCCCCAATTGAACTTCAAATTTACTCACCTTAAAATCTCGCATTAAGTTTATTCAACTATCATTCCCTGTGTTTGCGTTAGATTCGAGGTGACACATATATGTATTAAATATCCGGCATTAAACAAACAAGGTGCCGAAACCTATGTGGTTTGATGTAAGTAAAGCGAGCGAGACAATTTCCTTCTAAAATATTCCACGAACAATCTCCTCTAAAGTCGTCCGCAGTCTAGAAAGTTGTGATGAAACGATAAAAACTGCTGCCGAAAGATTAAAAATGACTGCCTGGTGAAAACTGTATTCTTCAAACTAGCTTTGCGCAGCGGTAAAATGTAGCAAGAGTTAATTCACAGGTGCATCATACCGGATTATTACGACTCCGTTTGAGAGTTGTGCTGTTACTGAAATCTGACTCTCCGAGATCCCCGTGAAGATTACTAAAGAGATAACTTTGTTCTCTTGCCAAACGTTCCTTACCCTTAGTTCGAGAAGTACCCTCGCAAAATAACCCCTTGTGCTGCTTCAGAAGGCGGAAAAAAAGAACCCATCACGCATGACTCAAAGTAAACATCGTAAAAAGGAAACAAACTTTACTACAGACGTGGTACACCTATTTATGGGGGAAGTCTGTTTTCATTTCCTGAACGAAACTGTGTCGTTTTCGATCTTTCCGTAATTTTTTTTGCTGCTTTTAGTTTTCATTAAGCCGCTAACAATTAAATGTTTATGTTTTGTGACAAACTCTGTGTATGGAAAATTGCGTGCAAAAATGCCATAAGATAAAACTCGCTATGTATGACGATATGAAACAAAAAAGTGATTTTCGCGTCTTATAATTCGGATAATTGTTTTTCCATGATGATGAGAAATATTGGGAGACTGGATATGTAAAAAAGGTATAGATTTTGTTCTACCCCAGAGTCCAGACTAATTTTCTGGAACATAATTGTTCGATTGACTTCCCACCAGAATTTCCAGGATTTTCGGTTACAAGAATTATTTGGCATATGAGTAGCCACTTGCACCAACCTCCTATACCAATATATTGGTTTTAGTGACGTCACGAGAACGTCATGTGACGGGGCGTCACGAGCAAACCAACCGTAACAGGCGCGGAAGTTGACACTTCGACTGTCTTGTGAATTGTCTGAAGTAGTAGAAAACGTTTCGATCGGAGGAGAATATTAGTATTCCAATGTCAGTTATTTAAAAAAGAAAAAAAGACAGAAAAAACATCAGTACCTCAACGAAGAACATTGTCAAAAATAAAGAGGTGAGTAGGGTCAAACAATGATTATAATATTTGAACGTTCTAGAAACAGTTTGGAATAACGCCAATGTACAACTTGAAGCAGAAACGTTAGACTGTAGGCAGCTTAATCTTGTTCTTCACGCCCAAATGATTCTATAACTTGACTGACAAACTGGTAAGTATTAAGTATCAGTTTGAGAGGTAGGAAATCCGTCACGGACAACTTCTGTGGGCCATGAGTGCCGCGCTAAAAATTACGATGCTGTTTTCTCAGCCGGATTTCAACTTTTTACTTTAGGTGTATCCAGCCTGAAACAATTGATCTCGTAGTGTACAAATGGAAATTAAATTTAATTTAGAAATTTTATAAGCAGTGAAATAGATCACTGTGCGTTTAATTAGCTCGTTCTGTATAATCGATTTTCTCGGAAAATCCTGGTCATTTTCGCGGAATTCGATTCTTACACTACTTCCGGTATACTATTTACGCATGACAAAGCAGTGCATCTAGAAACCTCTCGAGAAACACGCTGTACGGGTATCTACTTTTGTTCCAGCCTTAAATGATCGATCTTGCGGTATAGAAATGAACTGATTTAGTTGGAAGTTATTTAACAGTGAACTATATCACTGTGCGCGCGCTCTCTGTATAAATGATTTTTCTCGGAAAATCCTGATCGTTTTCGCGGAAATTCGTTCGCACACTACGTCCGGTAAACTATTTATAGACATGTTATAGAGGCGAAAGCAGTGCATCTAAAAGCCGCGCACTTAAATGGTCATAAATCGAAAGAAAACCTAGAAACCTCACAAGAAACACGTTAACACTGACACACCTGAAGCGAGGTAGGTTTATTTTTATTCATTCTCCTTCGTATCCTTACGCTTAAGAGTATAACCGTTTATCTCAGATATAAAAATTGATGTGTAACGTCAATACCACTGTATATACACGGATGCTCATTTTGCGAGCTTGGGCGACCTGACTGTCGTAAGGTTTTTGTGATACTAAGGCTGCACTGCCGATTTCTCACCCTTCAACTTTTAATTTGCGTGTATTTAAGGTTTTTTACCAGCAGTATAGAGAATAGATCGGACCGTTTATGCGTTTAATTAGCCCGTTCTATATGATTAATTTTCTTGGGAAATTCTAATTGTTTTCGCGGAAATTCGTTCGTACACTACTTCCGATATGTTGCCCACACTGACTATTTGTAAGGCTTGATATCTGTGACGGTGTGAAGACAATCACTAACTAATTAAACTAAACTTCAAATTTACTCACCGTTTGAATTTCGCTATATATGTTTGGGTATTATTTCCTGTGCCTGCGTTAGATACGATGTGATATATACCGAGCAAAACACAGAAACCTTTAAACAAACCAGGCGACGAAACCGACGTAGTTTGATGTGAGTAAAGTGAGTGAGAGAAAGAGAATTCTTCGTCTTCATTGAGCCGCTGTTTTTAAACTCTGTGTATTACTTTAGCTATGTTAATTTACGGTCACAACGTGCGTGGATGAACGTAAGAAAGAGCAGGATGTTTGCAGCTTCGTCGCTTGTCCCTACAATATCGTGCTCATCTGGTCAGTTTTTTTTGCGTTCTTACCCGCGGATTTTCGAGAAAAAACAAGACGCTTTGCTGCGTGTACCCAGGCAGTCGCTATACTCAGAAGCAATAGCTATATTGCAATTGAGCTAAATGTTCTGCATTTGAAGTTGTACGAAATTCAATCGAATTGATGTGCTTAAGCTATTCTGCTTTTGATTGCATTTCTTGGAATCGATTAATAGTTTATTACTCGTTTGCAAGTCTTTAGGGTGTGAAATGAGTCAAGGTCTTTATATCAACCTATAAACGTTTCAGTCTATTTTCCTTAGCCTTTGTCGTTGTTATTTGCGTTTCTCAAGTAAGCGAGACATTTTAAATTTCATAGTTATGGCGATGCGTGACATAGACCTACGAACGCGGTTGTCGAAATCATATTCTTATCTCGTGATTTTTAGCCCATTTAGAAGTTAAAGTATTAGGAAAAGTGTTTATGTAAATGCTTGTTTGTTCAGTACAGATAATCAGTCGCCTAGATAGTCAAAGTAAGTTCCAGATGTTTACAATATTTTCCGGCCGCAATGTAGGCGTACCGCGGAGGTACACCAGCGTGGTGGTTCCATACTTGTCTCTGTAAATTTGTGCAAAATATTTCGACGAATATCTGAGCTTGGGAAAACGCACAGACCTAAAAATTCGAGAAGTGTCATCTTTATTAATCTCCTATAACATCACAATTTCTTGATTTTATCCACTAAATGGTTTTCGAATAAATTTATTATTGCGTCAGGATTGCGTGACAGTGCGAGCCAAGAATTGTTTTGATGGGGTCACTGGCATACATTAGTTTCTTTCAGCTTAAGTGTACGATAATTCGCTACAGGAGTTTCACTCTTGTTAAGACACATAACTCTGTTACAAGCAAATAACGAGAGAATATCGTTTAGTTCGAGATTTTATCTTTATTATACTTTACGAAGTTTCTCAGAGCATTTTACTTAGGTGTACTCGAACAGATGAATTCGTAAACAAATTCTCTAACCTTTCTGCTCTTGTTGCTCAGACGTTCTTGAGCTCGTGCTGGGATTCTGCTTGGTTCACGATCACGTCTAAAAATACGAAGACGCTTCTGAAGATGCTTTTTATCAAGTTGAAGAGTTGATAGCCCCGATTGATGGCTCCTTTGGTATAACATGATTCATGATTCATTCAAAATGTTCGCTCGTGAATTGATCTCTCGTAAGACTTGCAGCGACCCGTTCCGAAAACGCTTAACGTCCTTTAGTGTTGGTCTACCTTGAACGGTGTGTTCGTTTGTATGTGATTTCATCGTCCTAGAAATCATGGAATCCGTGCTAACTTTTCTCGACGACAACCTCTGGAAATTCCATGTGCTATACGCATGCACAGGTGGCGCATGCGCTTTAGAGACCAGACGGCGATTTGTGACTGAACGCGGAAAAAAAAAGCCGAAATTTAAACCCAGGCCTCACTGCCTGGGTAATTAGACTGCTCGCAGTCAAATCGCAGGGCGATTTATCAAATAGAGATAAGGTCAGCCTTCTGTTATGTGCTGATGACAGATATTATAAGGAGGGAACTAACAGGAAAGCTGGAAACTCAATAACTCATGATAATGGGCGCATAAGGCTTTAATAATAGATGTTCACAGATAGTTTCAATGAAATATATGTTATTTGCATGGTGAATACGTTGATCAGTGGAATTAAAGAGTCATATACGTGTGTAGTAAGTGACTAATGCACCTATCAATGTAAAACCGCGGTAGGGAGGGGGGGGGAGGGGAGTGCAGGCAAGGGGCGGGGATTTGACAAGTTTGAAAAAATTTTGATCAAATTTCTCAGGATTGGGAAACAAGCGTCAATCAAAAGTATCCGAAAAGGCCAACCTTGGAGTAAATATCCAAATACTACATCACCAGAAATTTCGAATCGACATGCGCAGTTGAAAGTAACACTTCACGCTCTGTTTTGATCTTCCGATTAAAGAAAATGTATGGAAATAATTTTTAATTGTCTCGTAGATCCAAACATTTCAAATTCCACAAGCTACAGTCGATCTTATTTAGGTCCTATATTGCTGAAGTTTCTTTCGAAGCTTCGAACGACATCAGATCTGTGAATTTCGGTTGGGTTTTTCCATATTTTTAAAAGTTACATTTTATGACGCCATTTACAGACATTACAGTCACTTCCTGCGGTGTGTCCGAAATCATTGTAGGTTTGTACCAGGATATGAGCCATGTTCACCTTCACCACCATTCTGTTCGACAAGTTCCAACATTTGTATGTTTCTAATTCATTCTAAAACTAATGAGACAATCTCAGATGGTGCAGAATGCAATTTACGGCTCTGATACAGTAGTCACACAAGTCCTCACCTTGCCGTACTCTCCCTTGGTAGTCAACTAATATGAGCGGAATATGAGCGGAGAAAAACTTGGTAAGACATAACCTTAGCAGTGTGTAAGTTTTCATGTTTCTATTTTCTTTCAAGGCCCCTAAAATAACTCACAATTATCGTTTGTCATGACGGTTTTGAATTGTATTTTATTATATAAAAGTCTGTGGTATACCGAGTAGTAACAAATTGATAAAAACGATATGATATCCTCACATGGGAAGATATCATGTTTGATAACATTTCTCTTTTGTCCCTTTAACTACACTTAAATTTGTGGGTGTTTGATCGAAACATCTTCGGATCTTCTTGGGTCGTCTTCGGCAATCTTCGGTAATCTTCGGAAAATGTTTGGAAATGTTCGGAAAATGTTCGGAAACGTTCTTCTGGCCTTCGGAACAATTTTGGAAAATCTTCGGAAATCTTTGGAAAGTGGTCGGAAATCTTCGGAAAATCGTCAAAAACTGCGTCTTCAGCATGTCTATATAATAAAAAGAACATTACACGTTTGCTCGAAGATATGAATTTTATGTTCTTGTGGCAAGAACAATATCTCACGAGTGAGCGCAAGATATAGTTCTTGCCACTCGAACATAAAATTCATATCTTCTCGCCACCGTGTAATATCCTCTATGTGGTGTCTTACGTTGAGTTTCGTTCATTTTGAATGTAATAATACGTAGAAGTAGCAAATGTGACAATTTTACTTTTCACATTAACGTTTGTAAATTGATACTTTCGTTTTCCTCGCCAAGGTATGCAACATAATATGCTTGTAAGAAAGATGTGTATTTTTTCACTCACTGCTGAAGATAAATGGAATGAAGTTAAATATCTGACGAAAAATCGAAGACGAACGATTTTTTCTATTCAAAACGCAAATTTTCGTTTCACCGATAACGAACTAATCTTTTTATCAAATAGTCACTTCGAGTCACGGAATTGTGCGTTCTTATTCTGTTGCCACCTTTGGCATCGATTAATACAGCTGAGTAGGGTTTCAACGAGAGGCACTGAATGTAGAGATCGTTACTTGACCGACATTATTATATCCTACATAGGTGAGCGAGTCACCTCCAAGACTGATGAAATTAATTGGCGGTTTCAGTAATAAGTGCTACGGAGTCTGCGGCAATAATTGCAAAGTTTCTTATGTCACAAATTTACTAGTTTAACGTGTAACTATAAACGCGAGAAAATTTCGGCTGAATGTGAACTTTTTGCTCTGTTTCATAGAAGAGGAAATAGGCAAGCTGCTAAGGAGAAGCGAGATGTTTCCATTCCTTAATTGAACCCTGGCAAACACGCAGTAGTTATAAACCAGCAGACGACATTTCTTGAATCGAGCTAGAGGTGATTCCTGCGCTAAAAAGGGGAGACTTGACAATACCTGAAATATAAGTCAAGACGAGAGTGTGGTATCTGAACTCAAGAACGGAGTTTATCACACTAGCAATGCTAGAGCGCATGCTTCTTACATGTTGTGTTCTACCACAAGGGAAAGCACTCAACGTCCATGTCTAATCCCGTATGAAATGTATCTTTCACTTTAAGTGCCTGTGAACTGAAAAATTATTGCTGCTTATTTAAAAGGCTTTTCAAAATACAGAAGAATGGCGTTTTCGGTTTTGGAATATCTTTTTTCGTTTTAGAGATATTGACGTTTTTGTATTACGCAAATTAGGAAAGTGATGACGTCATCAGTTGTGCAACTAAAACGGTAAAATATTGAATAAGAATATCTCTAGAAATGTTAGAGCAGTGTTCTTCAAACTTGGCACCAGAAATATACATCATAAAAAAAACAAAACGACACCCGTAGGGCCGTTGCCATGGAAACTCTCTTGGCTCCAATTCCTTTCGGTCAAAAACCAAATATCCCCATCTGCAACCCTTGTAAGTAAGACAGAGGGTCCTGCTCGGAACAGACATAGTTCCCATATTGTCTTAACTCTGCTCATTAGATTGCTGGGAGTAGATGATCCTTGGTTAAGACAAAAACTGGGAATTTCAGTTTTAATTAAAACAGGCACTGCATAAAATCGTCTGTATAAGGGGCCTTCCTCAGGTCGTACACAGTCAATATATCTATTGGTATAAGACAAATATAAGGATGCGGCAGGATGTATAAGGTCCGTATAATGATCAGTATATTTCAGGGCTGGCCAAGACAAATACCAGGATCTTATACACTTGTGGCAGGATTCGTCATATATCATTATACACGTCGGTATACATCATGTATACTGTGTGAAACAGGAGGTATACTACCCTGCGAACAGGCTCCCGGCGAGGACGGAAAAAAATTCGGCGAGCGCGAAACAGAAGAATTCGGAGAGCAAAGCGATCGGGGCGGGGACAGGGAAGCCTGTAGACTTTGTTTTTGATGTGCCTATCCGCCCTTGGTGATAAGCCTGTAACAAATCAGTCAAAGAGGTAATTACACCTGTCAAAAAGCTACATTTTCGGTACTTGCAAACAGTTCTAATCGAGCTAATCAAATAGCCGGGCCGGGCGTCACAATATAGAGCCAATACTTAGAGAGCTTAAAACATATTTTGCAATACTGAAATGAGCCTGAAGAAATTTATATAAGCACATGATAGAGGTGTCAAACTCTGCGAAGCGACAAGCAGATAACAGCGGAAAGTCAGGAAACCATGCCTTTGACCTCTAAAAAAATTGCTATAGCACCGCCAAACGGCTCCACTCCACTAACTTCTACTTAAAATTCCTCCTCGTAACAAAGCATTAAGTGCCCTTCAGAATCACTTGTGAAATAACGAGAGGTCGAGAGACCGAAACTTAAAAGAGAACGGCAAATGCACTATTGTAACGAACTGTTGGAGTCGTATAATTTTACAAAGATCTGTCAAATATTCATTTCAAAGATGTCAACAATCAGCGATTTAACCAATTATATCATGATACCATGAGCTGGTATCATAGAACAGCGGCATCAACAGAATGTCTACAGGCTGCCTCGCTTCGTTCGGGCTCACCGGGAGCCTGTTCGCAGGCTAGAGGTATACTGGCAGGTCTGTGGAAGGTGTGTATACGGAATTTTACAGTTGCGGCAGGATTCCTTCTATGTCAGGTCAAATGTCAGTATACAGTACGTATACTGGGAGAATCAAGAGGTATACTGAACGTGGCATGGACGAGATGTGTACTGATTTCGTATATCTTATGGACAATGATCCCTGGTTTTTAGTTACAATGAAATTTGTTTTCGGGATTTCTAGTGGCAGGTTTTATGGGTATTCATTTTAAATTTTAGCTTAGAAACTGATTCGTAAACAAACACCATTTACTTGTGTTCCTCTCTGCTGTTTATTTAACATTTGCAAATAAAAATCTACTTGATTACTATCTTCATGATCTCCTGAATGTGGTCGAAGCTATTTCATGTTTCTTTAAGTCTTAGTCTACATGGAGTTAGAACTGTAATTGTGATGAGCAACAGAACAACTATTTTACACATAAAGTATACATTATACCTCTCCGTACACATTATGTATACGGGTTCATTATACCTCCTTATACATGCAATTTCATGCAGTGAGGACCAGCGGCAAAACTGTTGTCATGGCGACACCACAACTGGTGTCATTTTGTTTCTTTTGTGATGTACATTTTTGGTTTGGTTAGTTTGAAGAACACCCCTTCAATATTTTCAGAGATATTCTTTATTCAATATTTTTCCACTCAGCCCCCCTTCCCGCAAGGCTGATTGATTAATTGACACCTTATTGTGTTAGTGCTTAGTGCCTTAAGCCTGGTTTTCACTAGCAACGCAAGTACAAGCGCAAGCACAAGCGCAAACACAACAATTCAGATTAATTTCCCGACCCCGGGGCCGCTTTGCACGATCAAAAGCCCGACCGGGGTATTGTCCCAGGCATCAAATCCCACCTCTTGCCCGCAATTACCCCCCCCCCCCCACCTCCCTTCCAGACAGCGGAATTTACATTTATAGGTGCATAATAAAGCACTAACGTTCTTTGCTGCCCAATCTCTGAATACCTAAATATCCCGGTAATTAGGCTTTTTTTGCTCGAGAGGCTTTCTTTGGCGGACTTATTTTCGGAAGTGCACATTGTTGAAGTCCTTACTGTGGGAAGAAAAAGCCAAAAAACTCACTAAATATAACAATATTAACGAAATGAAACCAAAAAAGTTCTACAGAAATAGAGGAAGGATTTTCACGTCTAAACTTTGTGGGACTTATTTTCAAGAGGGCCTATCTGGGGCAAACTCGCCAGAGTCCGCGCGGCTACGGGAAAGCGTTGACTTCACGCTCTAACACCCTAAAGTCTGATTCTTCATGCTGACCTAACTGAAGAATCCTGGCCTTTGAGAAGGGGATTGCATTTTCGGGGACTTATTATCTGATTTTGCGGTATTTTGATTCACTAGGTTTAACGGTTAAAAAATCATTTGAAGCTTTCTCACTTGGACAATTGAAAAGGAACGAAGATTCAAGAACTAGAAAACAACAGTTGGTAGAGTCATGCACCAAACCCTGGCAATATAGTTGATGAGATATTGACATGAGAGATGAGTAATTGAGGAGTTCCTAAAGAGAAAAATTTGCAGGGGAGTGCAAGAAACAGCTTAGGACCAAGTAAGACGACGCAGTTGACAGAAGCCCCTGAAGAACAAAAAGAAGACGATTTCGCCTTTTTACGCAAAAGGTGGCAGAGATGGGACAGCTTTTGACTAACCTGCTAAGACAATTACTAGGAGACAGCGAAACAGATAACACGACTCTGAAGTATCGAGTTAGTAGCCTGCGAAAACAGTTAATCACTGCGAAACAACAAATGGTAGAATACCAAACGGAAGTGTTTGACTTGCAGCGACAATTGGAACGAAGCAGCACAGATAAGGAAACTTCAAAGAAACAGTTAAGAGAGGAACGAGGACGAGTGATCGACTTAGAAAGACAGTTAAGCACGACAAAGCAACAACTGGTAAGGAGTCAAACGGAATTAATCGATCTGCAAAGACAACTACCAGTAAGAGAGCAAGAAGTCACTGATCTGCAAAGGCAATTGAGTAATTTGCAAGAACAGTTGGAAGAAAACAGCACAAATATGACACAGGTGGAGGAGCAATTTAGATTGGCGCTACAACGAGATGCAGACAGACTGAACCAACTGACTGATTTGAAAGAACAATTACGCGAACGGAACAGAGCCAGAGCAACCTTAAAGGAACAGGTACGAGAGGAAAAACATCGAGTTATTAGCCTGCAAAGACAGTTAAGCACAACAAAGCAAGAACTGGTAACGACACAGACGCAATTGTCCAACTTGCAAGGGCAGTTACAAAGAAAGGAGGCAGATATGGCAAACATAGAGGAACAATTACGACGAGAACAAAAACGAGATATTTACCTGCAAAGTCAATTAAGCACAACACAGGAACAACTGGTGGAAAAAGAGAAGCAATTAGCTGAGTTGCAAAGGCAACTAACAGTGATGAACCAACAAGTCACTTACCTGGAAAGACATCTGACAGTGACACATCAACAAGCTACTGATCTGCATGGACAACTGGTAGCGAGAAACAAGCAAGTCATTGATCTTGAACGACATGCAACAGCGAGGGACGAACAATTTTCTGCCTTGCAAGGACACCTGGCAGCAAGCAACCAACAAGTTACTTATCTGCAAGATAAAGTTACAGAGAGAGACCAACAAGTTAGTGATCTGCAAGAGCAACTGAGGCAAACGGACCAACAAGTTACCGATCTAGAAATACAACTCACAGCAAACAATGACCAAGTTACTGATCTGCAAGAACAAGTAACAGCAGGGGACCGGGAAGGTATTGATTTGCAAAGGCAAGAGACCACGAGCCAAGAGCATGTTACTGATCTGCAAGGACAACTGGCAGCGAGCAACCAACGCGTTACTTATCCGGAAGGACAACCTACAGCGAGCAAAGAACAAGTTACTGAAGTAGATGGACAGCTCGTAAGGAGGAGCAAGCAAGTTAATGATCTGGAAGGACAACTGGCAGCGAGCAACGAACACGTTACTGATCAGGAAGGAAAACCTATAGCGAGCAACGGACAAGTTACTGATCTGCAAAAAAAAGTGGTGGCAAGCGACCAAGAACAAGACACAGACCAACAGATTAAAGATGTTCAAGGACAAGTGGCAGTGAGTAGCGAGCAAGTTTCTGATCTACAGAGGCAATTGACAACCAGCCACCAACTAGTGACGGATCTGCAAGGACAACTGACTGTGAGCAACGAACAGGTTACTGATCTGCAAGAACAACTGTTAGCGCGCAGCGAACAAGTTAATGGCCTGAAGGGAGAAATGATAGCAAGAGACCAACAAGTTGCTGATCTCCAAAAACAACTAACTGAAAGCAACGAACAAGTTTCTGATCTACAAGGACAATTGGCAGCCAACGAAGAACTAGTTAATTCTCTACAAAGACAAGTATTAACGAGTGACCAACAAGTTACCGATTTGCAAGGACAACTGATATCGAGAGAACAAAAAGTGTTCGATCTACAAAGACAACGGACAGCGCAATACCAGCAGGTTACTGATCTTCAAGGGCAACTAGCAGCGAGAGACCAACTGATAACTTTTCTGCAAGAAGAGGTTATCTCGGGACACGAACAAGCAACTGATCTGCACGGGCAACTGACTGCGAGATACCAAGACGTTACCGATCTACATGGGCAACTGACCGCGAGATGCCAGCAAGTAACTGACTTACAAAGACAACTGCCAGCGAGATATCAGCGAGTTATTCATCTACATGTACAAGGGCAAAGGAGAGACAGAGACGAACAGGCCAATGATTTGCAAACACAACTTGAAGTGAGAGACCAACGAGTTACCGATCTGGAAGAAGAGGTAACAACGAGAGACCAACAGGTTATTGATCTCCAAAGACAAGTTCGAGTGAGAGACCAACAAGTAGCTGATCTGGAAGAGGGCGTGATGGCGAGAGACCAGCAAGTAAATAATCTGCAAAGACAACTGACAGTGACAAACCACCAGCTGGCTGATCTAGAAGAACAAGTCACAGCTAAAGGCCAACAAGTAACTAATCTAGAGGAAGACGTGATAGCGAGGGACCAACACGTTTCTGATCTGCAAAGACAGGTGACAGCAAAGGACCAACAAGTTACTGTTCTGCAAAGACAAATTAGAGCGAAAGACCAACAGGTGACTGATCTCGAAGAAGACGTAATGGCGAGAAACCAACGAGTAGATGATCTGCAAAGGCAAATAACAGCAAAAGACCAACAAGTAAACAATCTGGAACAAGAAGTGGCAGCAAGAGTCCAGCAAGTTTCTGATCTGCAAGGAAAACAGACAGCAAGAGACCAACAACTTGTTGAGCTGCAAAGAGAAGTGACAGCGAGAGACCAACACATTGCTGATCTGCAAGGACGAGTGAAAGATTCTGATCTGGAAGGGAACAGGAAAAAGAAAGATCGACAAGATCCTGATCTGGAAGAGAACAAAAAAGCGAAAGACGAACAAAATTCTGGTCTTGAGGAGAACACGAAAGCGAAAGATCAACAAGATTCTGATCTAGAAGAGAAAAAGAAAGCGAAAGACCAACAAGATTCTGATCAGAAAGAGGACAAGAAAGCGAAAGACCAACAAGATTCTGATCAGAAAGAGGACAAGAAAGCGAAAGACCAACAAGATTCTGATCAGGAAGAGGACAAGAAAGGGAAAGACCAACAAGATTCTGATCTGGAAGAGAACAAGAAAGGGAAAGATCAACAAGATTCTGATCTGGAAGAGGAAAAGAAAGCGAGAGACCAACAAGATTCTGATGTAGAAGAGGACAAGAAAGGGAAAGACCAGCAAGATTCCGATCAGGAAGAGAACAAGAAAGCGAAAGACCAACAAGATTCTGATCTGGAAGAGAACAAGAAAGCAAAAGATCAACAAGATTCTGATGTGGAAGAGAACAAGAAAGCAAAAGACCACCAAGATTCTGATCAGGAAGAGGACAAGAAAGCAAAAGACCAACAAGATTCTGATCTGGAAGAGAACAAAAAAGCGGAAGACCAACAAGATTCTCATGTGGAAGAGGACAAGAGAGGGAAAGACCACCAAGATTCTGATCAGGAAGAGGACAGGAAAGCGGAAGACCAACAAGATTCTGATCTGGAAGAGGACAAGAAAGGGAAAGACCAACAAGATTCTGATCAGGAAGAGGACAAGAAAGCGAAAGATCAACAAGATTCTGATCTGGAAGAGGACAAGAAAGGGAAAGACCAACAAGATTATGATCAGGAAGACGACAAGAAAGCGAAAGACCAAAGAGATTCTGATCAGAAAGTGGTCAAGAAAGCGAAAGACCAACAAACTTCTGATGTAGAGGAGGACAAAAAAGCAAAAGACCAACAAGATTCTGAGGTTGAAGAGGACAAGAAAGGGAAAGACCAACAAAATTCTGAGGTGGAAGAGAACAAGAAAGCGAAAGATCAACAAGATTCTGATGTGGAAGAGGACAAAAAAACGAAAGACCAACAAGATTCTGATCTGGAAGAGAACAAGAAAGCGAAAGATCAACAAGATTCTGATGTGGAAGAGGACAAAAAAGCGAAAGACCAACAAGATTCTGATCAGGAAGACGACAAGAAAGCGAAAGACCAACAAGATTCTGATCTGGAAGAGGACAAGAAAACGAAAGACCAACATGATTCTGATGTGAAAGAGAACAAGAAAGCGAAAGACCAACAAGATTCTGATCTGGAGGAGAACAAGAAAGCGAAAGATCAACAAGATTCTGATGTGGAAGAGGACAAGAAAGGGAAAGACCAACAAGATTATGATCAGGAAGACGACAAGAAAGCGAAAGACCAACAAGATTCTGATCTGGAAGAGAACAAGAAAGGGAAAAATCAACACGATTCTGATGTGGAAGAGGACAAAAAAGCGAAAGACCAACAAGATTCTGATCAGAAAGAGGACCAGAAAGCGAAAGATCAACAAGATTTTGATGTGGAAGAGGACAAGAAAGGGAAAGACCAACAAAATTCTGAGGTGGAAGAGAACAAGAAAGCGGAAGACCAACAAGATTCTGATCTGGAAAAGGACAAGAAAACGAAAGACCAACATGATTCTGATGTGAAAGAGAAGAAGAAAGCGAAAGATCAACAAGATTCTGATGTGGAAGAGAACAAGAAAGGGAAAGACCAACAAGATTTTGATGTGGAAGACGACAAGAAAGCAAAAGACCAACAAGATTCTGATCAGAAAGAGGTCAAGAAAGCGAAAGACCAACAAACTTCTGATGTGGAGGAGTACAAAAAAGCGAAAGACCAACAAGATTCTGATCTGGAAGAGGACAAGAAAGGGAAAGACCAACAAGATTCTGATCTGGAAGAGAACAAGAAAGGGAAAAATCAACACGATTCTGATGTGGAAGAGGACAAAAAAGCGAAAGACCAACAAGATTCTGATCAGGAAGAGGAGCAGAAGGCGAAAGATCAACAAGATTCTGATGTGGAAGAGGACAAAAAAGCGAAAGACCAACAAAATTCTGAGGTGGAAGAGAACAAGAAAGCGAAAGACCAACAAGATTCTGATCTGGAGGAGAACAAGAAAGCGAAAGATCAACAAGATTCTGATGTGGAAGAGGACAAGAAAGGGAAAGACCAACAAGATTATGATCAGGAAGATGACAAGAAAGCGAAAGACCAACAAGATTCTGATCAGAAAGAGGCCAAGAAAGCGAAATACCAACAAAATTCTGATGTGGAAGAGGACAAAAAAGCAAAAGACCAACAAGATTCTGAGGTTGAAGAGGACAAGAAAGGGAAAGACCAACAAAATTCTGAGGTGGAAGAGAACAAGAAAGCGAAAGATCAACAAGATTCTGATGTGGAAGAGGACACGAAAACGAAAGACCAACAAGATTCTGATCAGGAAGAGGACAAGAAAGCGAAAGACCAACAAGATTCTGATCTGAAAGAGAACAAGAAAGGGAAAAATCAACAAGATTCTGATGTGGAAGAGGACAAAAAAGCGAAAGACCAACAAGATTCTGATCAGGAAGAGGACCAGAAAGCAAAAGACCAACAAGATTCTGATGTGGAAGAGGACATAAAAGGGAAAGGCCAACAAGATTTTGATCAGGAAGAGGACAAGAAAGTGAAAGGCTCGCAAGTTACTGATCATAAATAGGACGTGACAGGAAGAGACTAGCAAGTACGTGATCTGGAAGAGGTCTGGAGGATTATGAAATGTGCTAGAGAAAGAGCGAGAGGAAAATAAATTCTTGTAGCTAAAGGGATAGACCTTACGCATATTCGACGGCGGCGGCTAAGACTACGCCAATCTAGGAAGACGCACTTACATTTTACTTGAGAATTTTGCTCAATGTGCTAGGAAAGCGTTCAGTTTCAAATAGGACTGAGAAAATAAGCCGTAGTGGTTCGTGTTCTCCAAAAAACATGAATATTGGTTATTTCACTTTTTTGACTTGCAAAGGACAGCTAATAAATTTACAAAGGTGCAAATGCAAGTAAAGAATCATTGTGCTGGTCAACAAGTTTATTGTTTTACCGTTGCCGTCGTGTTTTTCGGAAGGTCCCTATTATTTCGAAAGTCAGGACATCATGACTTCAAACTACAGACTATAAAGCTAATTACTAAAATGAAGAACGGAATTTTAACAGCTAACCTTAATTCGACGCGGAAATACTTGAAACCCCCCTCCCCCCTCCTCTGAATTATTAACCGAATTCAGTCCTCTCGGATCAGATCAGTACTTTGAACACGGTAGCGTGTGTTACACGAGCCGCTTTCTTCGCTGTAACAGAAGTAGGAAAAAAACAAGTGTTTACAGAAATCCGGCCAAAACATCATTATTAGGTGTGTATGTTTAGTTCGTATTGAAGTAAGGAATTTATGATTTTTCTGCGTTTGCTTAATAAATAACTTTGGAAAGGTATCTAGAATTTCAAAATTCACGTTGCGCTGTGCGCCAAGGAGCGGCACGTTGTTTTGTGTATTTGTTTAAACAAGTTGGTAGCGGACCTATAGGTCAGTAAACTTGTAATACGCAATTGGTTTTCCTCTCCGATATTTCGATCACAAATGACGTTTTAAATAAACTGCTTTTGACCCCAGCGCCTCTTGCTTTCTCCTTGAAGTCCTAATAATGGATATCCCTTAAAATGTACTCTGTGTCTGATACTCCTCTTCAAGACAACTGGTGCCTTCCAGAACTTACTGTTCCCCTGGGGGGGAGGGTGGGGGGGAGGGCGCACCCTCCCTAATGTAAGTTCCAAAGGGCCGGAAATTTAACAAAAATGAAGGGCAACACCACCTGAAGAGGCCAGAATCCTAAATTCGCCCCCAGGTTTGCAATAAACTCTCCGCCAGTGTTGTCAGTGAATGTCTGATGCCAAACACCTGTCGTCACCGTATCAGCACTCGATCAGTGCATATCGATAAACCACACAATGAGAATCGACTTACTGAAGTCAGAAGAGCTATATGATAAACAAAAGCGTTCGCAAAGTTGACCGTTAAATACTTGCAGATACTCATTTGGAGAGTTAGTCGAAGCTAATAGTAACATTCAGTTGCAAGCGAAGGACCTGTTCCTTGCAATTTCAGTTATCCAGCTGAATGATATTTTGTTGGCTGAGAAACCCACTACGTGGCAGTTCGTGTCTACATTGCGGAGATCGGAGTTTGGAGAGGAGTGGGAGAGGGACGCTTTATTCATATTAGGCCATCAAGAGGATTCGCTTATTTCATTTTGGAGAATCTATATTGAAATATGAGATACAGCACATTGATTAACAACAACAGCAGCAACAACAACAACAACAACAACAGACACTGCAGTAACTGCAAGAATGGGCTCTCGTAGCCACAACAACATTTTCAACAACATCTTGTTTACTCTAAGTCAATATTATAAAAAAATGTTCACTAGTTTAATCCTGATTAAAGTTACGTTTAGAAGAGAAGGCAGACTTTGCAATGCACTTCACTAACCAGTCTGTTTCTGGTCAACGGTGTGAATCAGGGTGCGTGTTGGAACGGGACGGGTGTTCATTGGACAAATCAAAAAGCTCTTTGGGCTAGCTCATGTAGTTTATTTTCCAATGAACTCCTCCAGCTCTTTCTCTTTTTGGTTACTGGTCCCTCGTAGTTTACCCACCCCCACTCCCCTCCCGCACATTGTCGCGTTTTCTAACAGCTCGACTGTACCCATTTGCACAAAGTGGTTAATTTTTAAGAAAAGGACTATTGGGCTGCGCCGATGGTTAAGCGAAGCACTTAAATAGGATAAATGAGAAACGGGCGAGCATAGCTTTATGAGATTCAAGGCGATAATCAATAAGTTTGTACCCATGTACACTCCTGCCCGCGGTGGAGAGAAACTCGGAACGCTCCAGTTGGAGTCCAACGAACAATAAGTGTCACGCTATGGATAGCAACATTGCATCCTAGTAGTTATTTGACTACATTACGTTACTAGTATGCTGCCGATGAACTCGTTGCTAAGAAGGCGTCGAAACTTAAACTTGTATTTCGTATTTTCATGCATGAAGGTTTTTGGATTTAGCAAACTATATTTTGACCTCTTCAATGAAATATGTTTAGTACGACAGGTGGTTGCACTGAAGGCTTTCAATTCAAGTTAACGTGGCGGAGGCCATGCGGCTCTTTACCTTGACCCGCTTGGTGGTTAAATATAAATTTTGTTGGAGGCGCATGCCAGGAGTAACGAAAGCGTTAAAATCATTCAGAAGTTACCCTTCTTCGTGTGACCCTCGTTAGTCACGGTTCAGATGATTCTTTCCTTTTTTCGATTTTTTTTAAATCTCCACTATCCCATTTCTTACTAGGTATAGTGCGTTTTTTTCCATCCGGAGATTAGAATAAAATAAGGTGAATTTGACTTTCTTCATCATTTTCCTTCTCTCAGTAAGGCTTGCTTCTAATCGAGTTTAATCGTGTTTCGATCTTATCGTGTTTCGATCTTATCAGCATGTTTTGCTCACTGACACGGACCATTTCCCTTCACTGCTGTTACATGTACGTGATTCAACCATTTTTTATTCATTATTTTATTGCAAAAACGCATAATTTATTTCATTACCGCACAATGCAGTACAAAGCAGTGCACTACAGTACAGTACAGTACAGTACACTACAGTACACTACATTGCACTGCACTGCACTGCACTGCACTGCACTGCACTGCACTGCACTGTACTACACTACACTACTTAACAAATAGAGAAGCCTCGACTGTGCTCTGTTCTTTTGTAAAGCACGCAGGAAGCGGTAGAGCACGAAAGAAGTGTAGGGGAAAACACGAGACGAAGTCGAGTGTTTTTCCCCACTTCTTGAGTGCTCCACCGCTTCCTAAGTGCTTTACAACAGAACAGAGCACAGTCGAGGCTTCTTTATTTGTTTTATGATAAAGAATCCAATAATTTCCCCACACATTCGGCTGAATTTTCAAACCAAACTTTATTTTCCAAAGGAGAAAAAGTGGCGCCAGCCGTGCTCTGTTCTCTGATAAAGCACGCTGAAATAAGCCAGTCACAATCCTTGTTAGAATTGTTCAAATAATTTGATTGGCTAACGAAGCGACAGCTGTCAATCGCAAACTGGACTTCAGCTAAGCTTTCAGTTTCGAGTAATCTCGAGCGGCTTTCGCGAGAAGAACGATGCCTTCAAACTTCGCTTTTTAGTTAATTTCAAATAAGAATCTAAAGGCAGGCAAAGGTTGTAGTCCATAGGAATCCGGCCGAATTGTGGCTCATGAAAACGTGCACTTTTCTAATCAAATTATGAAACCAGGAGCTCAAAGCTTGCGGACGAAAATGTGAAATGCTGAGTTAAATTTGAAAGGAGCTACAGTTATTTAAGCTTACGGCCTGCAGCCGCTTGTAGCAATATTGCCCGAACTAGCGTAAAAGTTAGACAGACTAAACTGCTCTCACTTGTTCTACTCCGATCATAGAGGAGAATATCTAGATCAAGCTTTGAGCTCACCACTCTTCGGTTCACTTCGCTGAGATGACCAGAGAACGAGCGTTATTACACTGCATGTAAGTGTTGTTTTGAGCAATTGAGCATTTTTACAAAAATAAAGCTTCTCATCATAAACAGAGACAGCTCAATTGTTGTTTTCTGTCGTTGTCTTACTTCTAAATTAAGTACAATTTCCGCCTTCGTAACAAATATAATGTCTTTTATCGAAGCACTGGTTAGGTTGAGAATTTGTTTATTTCGCTACGTGTTTTGTTGGCGGGATTCTAGCAAAACTTGTCATTTTAGTACAGCTTTCACACTGCTGTTGCTAATAATGGTCACTGTGAGCCATATTTACTGTAGACATAGAGCTCGTTTCCATTGCGTTTGTCTGAATCACAGGGGGTGTTTGATGCTTGACAAATTTGTCAAAATTCCGAAGCAAAAATTTGAACGCCAGCTTACTGTCATCAAATCGTGCTCTGTTCTCTGATAAAGCACGCTGTTTCAGCCAATCAGAGCGCACGTTATATGGAAACTTTATTATAAACTACACTACAATACAGTACAATACAATACAAAACAATGCACTGCAATTCAAATATTTGCAAGCCAGAGAGATGTTAAAATGATGTTTTAACCAGACACTTTAGATCTGCAAATATTTGAATTGAAGATTTTTCACTGAAAAACGTTAACTTTTGCATTTCTTTCAATAATCGACACCATAACATAGCTAATCAATAACAAAGACCATGAGTAGAAAAATCCTTCCCAGGCGCTTTCCATTCGACCAAAAATTCCGATTTTCCTGCATTTCCAAAACACCATCTTTCACAATTTCCAGAAAAGAGCAACCTT
This sequence comes from Orbicella franksi, assembly GCF_964199315.1. NCBI lineage: Eukaryota > Metazoa > Cnidaria > Anthozoa > Scleractinia > Merulinidae > Orbicella > Orbicella franksi. The sequence continues at coordinate 11,440,878 of NC_138157.1, forward strand.
GCGAGCTATGTACAAATTTCCAAAAATTTATTACCAGGAATTTCTGTTGCAATTGAATTTCATCCCAGAATTTTCTGAAATTTCGATTGAACGATTCGCATTTGAGAAATTTAACAATTTCCGGATTTTGCGGAAACTTTCCCAGGAAATTTCCATACCCGTTTCTCCCATTTCAAAAGGTCCGGAATTCTTGGTTGAACAGAAAGCGCCCGTGGTTCCAGCCGTGATTCTGGACACACACTGAACGTCCAAGTTCAAGACTGCGGTTTCTTTACATGCGTAGAGAGAGAAACTGGTTTGAAAGTAACGCCGACTAATTAGCTAGAGGAATGCACTAAAATGAATATACTTAAGTACTTAACTATGCTTAACATTTCGGTTTGCAGAGGAAATCCGTCTATGGCAGCTAAACAAAGCACGAAATGGCCGTTTTTATACTAGAGGACGCATTATCAGTCCAGAAGCATAATGCTTCCTGGACGTTTTTATACTAACGACGTATTATGCGCCTAGACGAACTTTGGCGAACATCTGGTTAGGCGTCTCTGGTATAATGACGGGCACAAGATGAATTATGCGCCTTGAACAACGCACAACGAAGGATGGCTCGTCTGGACGCATATTGCGTCTTGTGCCCGTCTTTACACTAGAGACGCATAACCAGATGAACTACAAATGTTTGTCCAAGTTCGTCTAAACGGATAATGCGTCTTTAGTATAAAAACGGCCAATTATCGTTACATTTACGAGCTTTGGAGAACATGATAGGGTAGAAATAAAAAAAAAACTGCATGTCACTAATGATTTCATCCCATTTGTTGATGCCATGAGGCTTCAATGATTTTCCTTTGACTATGCGATGAGCCTTGCATGCTTTTCAGGCAGAGTCAAAGCTCGGGGTCTCCCGTTTAAAAAGGACGGGGGTGCTCGTCCGAAATTTTGAAAAGGACCCGTTAGAGGTACCAATGTCCTGTTTTGAGGGCGTGTCTTGAACTTTTTTCACCCCTTAATGGTATTAATTCAGCAACACATTAACTGACACTTTCATTATTTTTAATGGCGATCAAGACGACTGCTTGGAGTTCCTTCTATTCGTAAAGTTGATTGCCAAATATCTCTTAAAAGCAAGAGATTATGATGCAATCAGATCGTCGCCTCTTGGCTAAAAGGTACAACGAAAGCTCCCGTTGTGGACCCTCTAAGGCTGAACATCCTAAGAGCTACCAAAACCAGTTTTTAACCCCTAAAGGTACTACGAACACCCCCCGTCCATTTTATGTGGGAGTATTTTCCCCCCCCCCGTCCCGGGTTCGAAGCATGGATTGCAATAATGGGAGAAAGGAAAGAGGCGACGCTTCTCTTTGAAGACATAACGATGTTGTTTTGAGTAGTGTCACATGTTGTCGTGACTTTGTCTTCGGTGTGGTCATGACGCGTCTAAAGCTGAACTTTATTTCAATTAATTAAAGGGCCTAGTCAGCCAAACCTTTGTTTTTGTTTACATGTGAGAGTTTGGCTATTATATTTTATTGAGAGCATGTCGAAACGAAGGAAATCACTATGAAACTAGAAAAGATAATTTAACATACATTTAAGAACACAACTTACAATTAGCCTGCGTCGCAGACAGTCCAAACCGCCGGTATAGCATATCGGGGATTTTATGACACGTCCGGCTGCAACGCAGGCTACTTACAGTAAATCGATAAGATTTCGCTTCACCCGGCCATGCAATATCAGTAATTTCGATGGCATCGAAAATGGCGGAGGCTGACTAGGGTCCTATAAAGTGTGCCGAATGTTTCCATGGAAAGATTCCTGAAGCGCCATCATCCTCATTGTCATTGTTTGCGTCATGATCTCCTATTAAAGTGGGCAAATGAGGCGTCACGCAACTGAAAAAGCGTCACGTGACAAGATTAATAAAATCAGTGTGTTCCTGAAGCGAAAGATTAAAAGGCTCTGGCACTTGTATTCGGTTACAATGGGATCACTAACAGTACCACGTGCACGACGAAAAAAAAAAAGAAAAAGGACGTTGACTCGAATGTTGAATCGTGACGTGACCGTGCTTAGGGTTGCCTCGTGCAACATTACGTGACTCGTATTGAATGCTTGATTCACGGATCTCATTTTCACTTTCGAGTTGACGAAAATACCACTGTTCTGAAAACAAAGCGACAATTAAAGTTTTCAAAGGAGACTACTTAATTAGGGCTCTAAGACTTGGCCACCTGATCGACATCTTGAGTGCGTGTGAACAACATTTATCCTGCATCGCCATGGATTCCCAGGGAAGGAAAATAATTGTCTGCGACGCTGGAACAGAAGTAAGCTTTCTATATGCTTGTGGACTGTTGTTCCGTTATAAATCATTCCTTTATTTGAGCCGAACACCGTTTGGTATGATTGTTGTATTTTTAGTCCATCAAGTGTGGATTTGCCGACTCTAACATCCCAGCGCATATTATTCCTTCGATGGTTGGTAAACGCTGTATCGACGACTCAAAACAGGAAGTGAATGCAGTGAAGGTTAGTCGTGATTCCTATCCCTTACTATTCAAAATACTGCGGACAAAGCCGTGATCCAAATTAAAAGTTTTACTCGAAATAATATCAATTTTATATAACTTTTCTTCTTTCGTTTCTCATGCAGGACATGATGGTCGGCGATGAAGCCAGAAAACATTGCCGTAAACAAAAGATGAACTATCCAGTAGATAATATTGGAATTGTTCGGAACTGGGAAGATATGAAGCATCTCTGGGACTACGCTTTCGGTGAGACGAAGCTCAACGTCGATCCTAAGACTTGCAAGGTGAGCTATAAACGTGAAATCTTAAATAAATTATATAATGCTCATGATTTGAGCAAGAATTTCGAATTCGAGTCAGAGATTTCCAAGAAACTTTGTTGATATTGTTACACCCTCGAGAACAATCTGCAATTTACTGATGACATGATACTGAACATAGGCCATAATTTCCAATCTTTCCAAGGTGTAAATATTAATTTAAGAAACAGAAAACACATTTTCCCTGTTACTAGGAATGTTGTGGGAACCCGAGCCGTCCGAACCTAAAGTTTAATTTCACGAGTGTTTCCGAGAATTCGACAGAAGCACGCCGTAAATGTTTTCTCTTTGTGTTTTTCTTTTTAGAAAAGACTGCGTGACAAAAAATGGAAAATCATTTGTATAATACCATCAGAATGTAAATTTTCTATCATTTCGTCTATAATCGTTTCATTTAATGTAGATATTGCTTACCGAACCGCCGATGTACCCAATGTTGACAAGGGAAAAAACTATCGAGGTGAGTAAGTACATTCCTACCTATCGATATCTTTGTCTTACGTCGTATGGACTTGGTCATATATATAAGTGGCGCTCGGATCGCCGAGCGGTCCGGGCTCGAGCCATGGCCAGGGACATAGTGTTGTGTTCTTTGGCAAGACACTTAACTCTCACAGTGCCTCTCTCCACCCAGGTGTATAAATGAGTACCGTCGCGTTTAATGCTGGGGGCAACCCTGCGATGGACTAGCATTCCAAGCAGGTGAGAGTAGAAATACTCCTGGTCGCTTCATGCTACAGAAACTGGAGACAAGCGCGCGGAGGCCTGATGGGCGACTTGGCTCGTATTCAGACTTGATCTTTATCCTCAATCTTCAGCAGAAGCTTATCAAGTTAGAACGTTAACTATTGTGCTGCGTCACCCCTCCCCCCCCCCTCCCCCCTCCCCAACTTCCACTCCTTCCCCTTTCATTACTGGAAGTGAGATTTCATTTGTCGTTTCAATATCTATTCTTTAAATGCATACAGGAACTCGATTCATGTTGTTTCAGGTGGATAGGATTGATATGTTGCGTCACGCGATCGCGACTTTCGAGATAATTTAGTATTTTCGTTCTACGACAAACATATAGCAAACAACTTGTACTGAACGAGCCGCGATCCAAAAGAATCAAACGTAAAGTCACTACATATTGTAACTGTTTCCCTTGTTGACTATTCGACGATGCTCATGAGGTGGTCAATTTTCCCTTTGTCCTCCCCCGGTGGAAATTCATCTTGTGATAAAGCAAAAATTACACTCCCCACTCCCCTAGGGTTGCTCAATTTGTCACGCCGACAATCTTTCCAATGATCACAACCTCGCTAGGTATATCCAAAGTTTCGAAAATGTCTTACCAAAATTATCCGTCCCATTCAATTCCCGGAATTTTCGGTTGAATAGTTCGTATGTCGGAAATTCGACAACTTTCGGAATTTCTGGAATGTCTCAATTTTCTCAGGTTTCTCAGGAAATTTCCGTGGTTCCGGAACAGCCCATTTTCGTATTCTCGGTATTGGACTGGAACTAGCTTGCAAGTGAGGCTAATGCGGGGAGTCTTTTCAAATGCAAATGAAATTTATCTCTTTTTAACGATATTTCCCCACATGAGCCTCCATTGCAAGCTTGTTCCAGTCCAATGCCGAGAACACGAATATAGCCCATTCTTAGCACCCAACTTGTTCCTATTTGCGCGTGAATATAGCGCAGTTTTTGCTTAAAGTAACAAAACTTTTGAAATAGCGAAAAGTGCTCGTCAAAGAAAGCTTTTCCAGAGAGTAACACTGATGTATGTCGTTTCACAGAATTCCGCTGTACATAGAATTGTTAATTCAGCAAGTCACTTATTTCTCTGCGTCGTCAGTTTTTCTTTTGATTAACTTTCTGTACGTAGAATAAAAGTGAAATATACCCTAGCACTTGAAGCTTCTTGAGTAGGCTCTATCTTATAGTTAGTAGCTCTAATTTTTAATCGGTAAAATGGTCGATCTAAGAGATGGAAATATTTCTCAAAATCCACCAATGTTAAAACCTGTATAGCCTAGAAATGGCAGTTATTTGTTCTTGATAATCAAGTCAATGCACCATGTCTTTTTTTAACAGATTATGTTTGAAGACTACAAGTTCGAGGGTGTTTCCATTGGAATTCAACCCATTTTAACTCTGTATGCTCGAGGTCAGTTCTCCTATATTCACAGTTTACTGACATTTGCAATTATTTATACATAACACTAAAATAACTACTAAAAATGAAATCAACTTGACCCAAAACAATAACTTAACAAACTGCGCATATGCGTGATCATACTTAGCTCTTATTAACCGAGCAGGAGGTCTGTATGGGAGAATCTTGACTGAAGTAGTGAGTGCTGCGTGCGGTCTGTACACACGACCGAGGTCAAGATTCTCCTGTACAGACCGACTAAGCTTGGTTAATAAGATATTTATTATATGGCAAACAAGAAAAATTTAATTCGTTTAGTGCAACTGATTTGCGCTAGCTGACATTTTGATTTCGAACGGCGAGTTTGCTCGTCGTCTTTACGTTTTTTCTCATCAGGCTTTTTTGGCACTTCCAGTAATATTTTTAGAGGAAAATAGTCAATATTTTTGTATTTTAGTTTGCAACTTTTTCACCGCAAAATGTAATCGGTCTAGATGGCGGTCTAGATGGGAAGATCTAGACCGCGGTCAATATCGATTTCAGCCAATCAAATTCGTGAATTCTGTCGTTCGCAGTCCTTGTGGACACCGCAATATAATAAGCAGAGATACTACACGAGTGCTTGAAGATAAGAAATTTCTCTTATCGTGTTACATGTAACGTTGAACGCTATGCGTGCGTTCTTTTGGGGTGATCTGGATCAGGATCAGTGATCCAAAATCACTTGGATCATGGTGCGTCAATGACGCCGATGAATCCGTGACCAGAGCGGTTTCATCGGTTCCTTTGATGTACCATGATCCGAGTGATCTTGGATCACCGATCCGGACCCGGATCACCCCACCAGAATGCACCCTATATCTCACTAGTTCACTACGCTCTCATGCAATGTGGAAGAGAAACATTTTTTTCTATCTCCAAGGAGTCATGTATCAATTTTTTTACTGCATAAATAATCCTGACTTTTGGCGAACCTTTCTGTAGGTTTTTAAAACTGTCCCAAGATTTTCCGAACAAAAAATACCGACGACCACCGAAGATTTCCTTAATTAAGAAGTCTAAAGATGATTTAACCATACAGCTCTGTCAACAGCGTTCAGTTCGTTAATCACTTAAAAAGTCGCGGATAGCAATCGCAGCGTCAAGGATAATTTCACTTGTAAAATAGTATTGTTTTGGTTGTGTTTTTTTTTTTTTTTTTCAGTTGTTTACTTGTTTACAATATTTAGAGAGGAAGCCACAGCAGCCTAAGCTGCTTTTCATGCAGGTTCTCTTTCCTGGCCGAATTGAAAAGTGGAAATGCTGGTTTTTGTGGAGGGAGGAAAACCGGAGAACGCGAAGAAAAACCCTCGGAGCAAGAAGAGAACAAACTCAACCCGCATATGACACCGTGCCGGAATCGAACCCGGGCCATATGATATTTGTTTTGCCGTATGAAGCATACTTTTTCTCATGCTTAATTGCCCAATACTCGAGTTGTGAAAATTGGCCTAAAACACTACAGTTCAGTTATATAATAAGAGTTGGCAGGTAATATGTTGTTCCAACTGCCATTTACAGGATTCTTGACGGGTGTGGTCATAGACTGTGGTGATGGATCGACTCATATCTCTCCCGTGTGTGAGGGATTATTGCTTCCTGATCTCACGAAAAGATTAGACATTGGAGGTCGGGATATCACCAATTACCTAAGAGAGGTGGGTCTGGGGTATGATAGATACCTTTTCTGTCCTAGGCTTTAATTTTTGCAGATACAGCAGCAATAGTTTGGGATTTGCAGCAGCTATTTTACAGTTATAGCTATAATAGTCATAAGAAGCCTCCTTAGCTTACGTCTTTTCTATGATATAGACTGCCGGTATTGCTAGCAGCTGGTCTTTTCCCGTAGGGTACGATGACCGTTTATCCGCGAACTGTCGAAAGAACGAAAAAGTCTCGTCCAAAACCCTTCTCGTTTATAAGTAGTCTCGCCTCATACTCCCTGCTTGATTCCCTGAGGAATAAGAGACTGCCAGCTGTCTACTATGGTAAGAAACCATGTACAGTATTACTTCCTCATTACACCCGCTGCTGAAGACTCTCTGGTTACCTATCTCCATAATTATGGTTCAAACACTTCGCCGCTCTACCACAACAACAGGAATGCGCTCACGCTCTCAACAAGGATGCTCCCATGCGACACTGCAGCTGAATGCCGACTGGGAGAGGCGCAGACAGTGCGCTAAGTGTCCCAGCTTCCTGTGACAGATTTACCTCTCTAAGCCATTCTAAGCAACGGGTAAAATGGCAGCGGGTGGCATTGCTACGTTTTCAAAAAGAAGCCTCGCCTCTTTTCTTTCTCCCATTATTGCAATCCGTGCTTCGAACTTTGTGGGGAATATAATTAAGATTGGGATTCTGTCACAGTTAGCTCTGGGAATAACGATAAGAGAATTAACAACCAACACCTCTTTGCCTTTTCCCAACTTTACTCGTATTGTCAAGTCAATGCGTAAATGATAGAGCAATAGCAAGCACTAACTTGAGATATCGATAACATCTATTTTGATTCTTTGGCAGCTTTTTATGTGCAGGGGATGCAAAATTGGCTTTGAAGATGCTAGAATGATAAAAGAAAAGCTTTGTTATGTAGGGTAAGTGAAAAATAGTTTGAAAATCTCTTAACCGAGATATAACCTTGTTGGTTATCCACCAGAGTTCAACTGGTTTGTCATTCTTCTCATGCCATTAAAAGTTTAGGTGATGGACTTTTAAAGAAAATGTTCTTGCATCGAGATTGAGTTAGAAACTGGAGTTTTGGTTTTTGCGAAGGGAGAAAACCCAGCGAGCCTGGAGAAAAACCCGGGGAACAAGGGCAAGAACCAATAACAAACTCAACCCATGCGTGAGGCTGGGTCCGAGATTCGAACCAAGGCCACAGATGGTGGTGGGAGGCCTGGGGGTCAAGCGTTCTCACCACTATACCACCCTTTCGCCCTAGAATCAGTAGGACTCAGTAACCTTTGCACCCCAATGGAGTACTTCTAAAACATTGTTTTGAATCGTTTGCGATAATGTTGCATTGGGCATTCCTAAACTTATTAGTTCATGATTAGGTTCTGCGTTATGTCCATTCCATTTTATTTAAAGATACAACATGGAGCAAGAGGAAAATCTGGCCTCAGAGACAACATGTCTTATGGAAGAGTACAAAGTAAGTACCATAAACCATTAGGTGATTTGTCCCTCTCAGTGATCTTAACCTGTGTTCAAGAGAGGATCAAATCTCCCATCAACTTTCCTTCCCAAGTTAATCCCCCTCAAGTTGTTTCTAGCCGTGGTACCCAGTTCTTCCGCTGGCCAAGCGTGTTAGGTGGATATCGTTGTGAAAACATAACATATTAATACGTCATCACTCGACTGATGAACCACATGACTACAGACCAAGTATTTCTGTGTTTGCTGCTGTTTGCTGTTTTACACAAATCAACTACTTTGGAATAACCCTTTTTTTGGTTATTTGATTTACTGATTGGCTGAGAGCACGTCAATAGACCAGGGGCCCTGCTGTCGAAGGTCCCGCAAAGTTTTCGTACCCGAAAGGCCGTAGCAAAATCTCAAACCTTTTGACTACAGAGCTGTTTTATTCATAAATTCTTAATACGAACAGAGGTTCTCTTCATACAAGAAGTTTCACGCGTATACGCCTCTCTGTCTTTAAATACCGATCAACTAAAAATGGCTTTTGGGATCCGAAAAGATTCCGGGACTTTCGAGAAACGGGCCCCAGTTGCGAGTTACCTTCAGAGTTACCCTGTGCCTCTTACAACTAGTTCTCGTGCAAAACTAGACTTGCCGCAAGTCGCCCTTTTCTTAATCCTTAACTTATTTATCTCCCTCGAGCGAATTCAAGCGACGAAGTTGCGAGGGCGAGCGCGAGCGACGTAAGTCGCGAAAGGTCGTCCTTTCCAGCGGCGAAACCAGCAGGCCAGGGAAGAACTATTGGAAATGACTTTTAGCCTTAACCTTTAGCCTTTAGACTTAACCTTTTGGCCTTAACCTTTCATATGAAAATGAGTTTGATTTGCGTGAAAATGAACCTGTAGGCGGAACACATTTTCATATGAATGGTTTCGCAGCATTAACAAAGAGGCACAAGGTCACTTGGAAATGGCCCAGTTAATCCAATCAGAACAGAAAGTTGAAGTTTTGTGCAAGAAAATTAAATCTAAGTGCAGAAAGTCGAAATTAAATTGTATTGAAAAATTTACTTGTGCTTTTTTATTCCAAATTGCGCTGGAAATCATTTGATTACTTTTACTTACATTTTGATGTCTTCTGTAAACACAGCGGGATGGCATTTTTGGTATTTTCGTGAACTTCCTTTTTGTTATTAGCTTCCAGATGGACAAGTGATAAAGCTGGGTTACGAGCGATTCAGAGCACCTGAAGTCCTGTTTCAGCCCGGCCTTATTGGCACTGACAAAGCTGGCGTGGCAGAGATTCTGTTCAACACGTTGCAGGCGATAGATATCGATAAAAGAGCAGATTATTACAAGCACATTGTTCTGTGTGGAGGCGGTACAATGTTTCCCGGGTTTTCAAGCAGAATGGAAAGGGAAATCAAGCAGCTTTATTGTGAAAGGGTTTTTAACGGCGATACCTCAAAGCTATCGGTGAGAGAGACTAGGCCCGGGGGGGACTCGCACATGGAGAAGTTGGGGATGCTCGTCGTCTCGCAGAGGGGTGTAAATCAAGACGAAATGCCACTATTTTTAGCCGTCAACGCAGGGCCGTAGCTAGTCACAGGCAAACCGAGGCACTTGCCTCAGTCATGTTTTTCGTTTTTGTTGTTTATAGTCATCAAAAACACCCTAAATTCCCAGGAAGAGAATTAAACCATGGACATTACGTCAGGCACAACTCATTTCTTGGACACTGCCTCAGTCATAATTTGTTTCTGACTACGGCCCTGCAACGTATCTTTTTGCTTGCACCCGAATTAATAATAAAAAAACGCTGTCATTTTCGTTTAAAATGGCATTTTTTAAGGGTCATATAAACCTCGAGCCACCCCCAAATTGGGCTCTATTGGGGGGGGGGGGGGGGTGTTCAATTCCAATTTTCCAACCTTTTCTTATGGGAGTCCCCCCGGAGAGACTAGGGAGGTTAACTTGGCGAGAAGACTTGGATTTGTGTCAAATGCGAGTTTAAACTCTATACAAATATGCATGAATGCTTTAAAAATCGTAAGTTAAAGATCTGGTAGGCATTTAAATGACTGTAACCATGGTAACAGTCTCAGTCTGTTGGAAGAAATCTTTGTAACTGTTTATATGATACCTACCTATGACATGATTGAAGGTTGATTTTCACTAGCGCAGGAGCAGCATATGGAGAACAGAGTAAGGGGCGCTATAAAGGACGGTGTCATACATTGGAAAATGTTTCTGCGTAATTTGGATGAGTCGCGATTTCGACAAAAGTTGAAGAAACATTTTCAACGTCTACTACGTCTGAAGAGAGTTGCTTATGCTTCAAACGCTAATGAAAACCACCCTTGAAAATAGACCAGTTTCAATATATTAAAATTCAGCCTAAAACAATAGACCTCAGCACAAGGCTCCGGGGAATAACTGCAGAGTTTGTGGGGTTTATTCCCCGGAGCGTCGTGCTGAGGTCTATTGTTGTACGCTGAATTTTAATATATCGAAATTCGTCTTTTATTGTCAATATTTCTCCTTAGAATGTTGGAATTCGAATTGTAGAGCACGAACAACCACAACATGCAGTTTTTGTTGGTGGTGCTCTGCAGGCGGGAATTATGAAAGATAAGGAAGGCTTTTGGATGACGAGACAGGAATATGAAGAGAAAGGAATTTATGTTTTAGAGAAGTTAGGAGTCAGAGTGAGAGGAAAGGTAAGAGAAAAATATCCTTTATGGACTAAGTGTTGATTAAAAAATTCATAAACCGTCCACCGCCCCATAAATGGGGTTTCTGCAAAACGAGGCTCGGATAACTGCTGATGGGGAAGGAAAACACATCTGGAGGGTACTCCCATATGAAAAGCTCGAGGACGCTCAAGCGGCCAGCTTGACCCCACGCTTGGTCACTAACCCATATTTAATCTAGCGCGAGGGCCGAGGTCTTACCTAAAAGTACCAAGAGCAGCGAGGTCCGTCTAAAAAGAAGACCAAGAGTCGATAAAAAACGACAAGACAACTACAAGAAAGAAAAAAGAACTTTTGTACGAGTGAGGTAGTCCTGTATATGGCATCCTCGTCTCGGAGAGGCGATGGTCAGCGCATCACTGTCGACATGCTCTTAAGTGACTCAAAAGCCCGATTCTTGAGTGGCAGTCTTTGTTGCAGCTGGTACAGATGTAGTTGGTGGCCTCACGAACTGATACTTGTCGTTCCTTTCTCGCCGCCCGCTTGATTGTCGCCTCGGCCCTGGCCTTCGTCTCAGCCCTGAGTGCCCCCTCCTTCACACCGTGACGCCAGGCGGCGCGGTCTTGCGCGAGGATCTCCCAGATATTGGGATTGAATTCAGCGAGTTGCAGGGCACGCTTGCAAACATCCTTAAAGCGAAGGAGAGGTCGGCCCACGCGTCGGGCGCCCTCCCTCAGTTCCCCGTAGAGGACTTGCCTTGGCAAGCGATCGGGTTCCAAACGGTGAACATGACCGAGCCACCGTAGGCGTCTTTGGATGAGTAGTGTAGGGGTGCTCGGCATGTCGGCTCGTTGAAGAACATTGGTGTTGGAGACTCTGTCCTGCCATTTGATCTGAAGGAGACGCCGAAGGCAGCGGAGGTGGAACCCGTTGAGCCGCTTCTCTCGTCTGGCGTATGTGGGCCACGACTCGCTTCCGTAAAGGAGAGTGGAAAGGACACATGATCGGTAGACTTGCAGCTTGGTCCTCTCGCTCAACAGGTCGTTAATCCACACTCTCTTGTTGAGTTTGGCCATAACGCCGGCTGCCTTGGCGATCCTTGAACTGATCTCGACATCTAGCGACGCCTTGCTTGACACTGTTGACCCTAGGTAAGTGAAAGAGTCCACGACCTCCAGTTCAGTGTTGTTGATGGTAATGACGGGAGGTGTCTCTGCATCTTGGGCTAGGATGTTTGTCTTCTTTAGACTGATGGTAAGGCCGAACTCCTTGCAGGCGTGAGACAGTTTATCAACCAAGCGTTGAAGGCCTGCCTCGCTGTGGGATGCCAGGGTAGCATCATCCGCGAACAACAGCTCGCGTATGAGCACTTTAAGGGTCTTGGTTTGTAAGCCACAAAAATAACCAGAAATCATCAATAGTTTGGCGAGGGAAAGGGCCAGTCCAATACTTAGAAATATTGGATCGGCAATAATAATAATAATAATAATAATAATAATAATTATAATAGTAACAACAACAACAACAACAATGGCCATGGAGAAGTCTGATTGGTGGATTTTAGTTAATAATAATAATAATAATAATAATAATAATAATGTAATAAGAAGTACTCTTTGCTGTTTGTAGAAAGAGTACTTTGACCGAACAGATGGTGGTTATCGTGATTGTATGGATGGAAAGCCACCCAAAAATGAAAAGGTGAGATCATAAAAGGTAGTTATGAGAATTATCAATAGAAGTTACAAGCTTCTTGCTTCTTCTTTGCTCCAAACCAGAAATTCTAGCTGTGCGAATCTTTAATAATAATTATAATAATAATAATAATAATTATAATAATAATAATAATAATAATAATAATAATAATAGTAACAACAACAACAACAACAATGGCCATGGAGAAGTCTGATTGGTGGATTTTAGTTAATAATAATAATAATAATAATAATAATGTAATAAGAAGTACTCTTTGCTGTTTGTAGAAAGAGTACTTTGACCGAACAGATGGTGGTTATCGTGATTATATGGATGGAGAGCCACCCAAAAATGAAAAGGTGAGATCATAAAAGGTAGCTATGAGAATTATCAATAGAAGTTACAAGCTTCTTGCTTCTTCTTTGCTCCAAACCAAAAATTCTCGACCTGATAATGCAGATTTCGTTAAGATTTGATGTGGGGAGCGGGGATGGCGCAGTGCTGAGAGCGTTCGCCTCCCACCAATGTGGCCTGGGTTCGATTTCGTCCCAGTGACATATGGATTGAGTTTTTTGTTGGTTCTTGCTTTGTTCCAAGGGTTTTTCTCGGGTTCTCCGGTTTTCCTCCCTCCACAAAAACCAGCATCTCCAAACATCAATTCGAACAGGATAGAGGACCCGTATAAAAACCAAAAAGTTCTTTCTAATCTTTAATGAGTGACCTCACCCAACAGGCCTCGTTGAATCTGCATTTGGCTACCAATTATATCGGCTGCTTTCTCATTTCCCAGCTGTCGTACGCTTTAATAATCTCGTTCCCAGATCTCTCTCTTTCTTGGCCCACGAGAGATCTGAAAACGAAATAAGCGTCTTACTTGATTCTTCGGAAAGCACTGCATGTAAAATCTCGTGTAAACTCTCTTTCCCAAGAGAGACACTGAACTATACATATTTTAAACTTTCAAACTTTCAGGACTTCTGTGTGGATGAATGTGATTATAGCACTTCAGGTAAACAGCTTTTCAACGCTTTGAGAAAACTGATTCCTGTGGTAGATGGCGCCGTCACAGATGATTTTGAAGATTCCATTCCATGGTCATGAGCTAAGTGTCAGGTAATGCTCCAATTTTGCAGAGAATGGCTTTGACCATATGGCAGACTGAATTCCTGCCAGGAATTTTGTACTTCACCCCCATCACTTTCCCTTCCGGTCTCGTGTCCGCATCTCGTCTGTATTCTTTGGTCATTCATCTCCGTCTTTCAACCGCACGTGTTTCTACACGGTATCAACTCAAGGCAATACCCCGTTTTTAATATCAGTAACTGAACCCACAGTAGCCGGCTCCGTAAAGGGCGAAAGAAAACATGTAATCAGTGAAAAGAAAACAGCAAACTGACTCGTATGGAAAGAAGAATAGATTGACACCGGAATTGAACTAAAAAAACAAATAATTGAATATATTTGCCCGATTTTTCGGTTTGTTAACAAACCTTGGGAATGGTATTCGCCTTTCCTTTTTAGCTCGCGTCAGGAGCCATAATCGGGGACGGAGACCGTAAGTCTTGGGATCCGCGCGCACCTATGATATGGGACAATTTTTCTATTTTAAGAACAAATTGCGCGGTCCTGACGTCATATATGCGCGCGGATCCACGCACATGTCGGGAGCTTTCGCGTGGATGTTGTCACTTTGCGTGATCAGATGGTGAGAGTTGCGAGATTCTCTTTCAGATTTTTCACAGCGATGGCAGGGAATAAGGCAGGGAATAAGAAGCAGGCTCTTATATGTAGGTTTATGCTGTGAGCCACTGGAAAAGGTGAGTTTTTCAGGGTCGAAAACACGACTTCAATTTCGCGCTGTGAATGAATAATATCTGCTCTCGCTAGTTGTACGCGTAAGCTTTTGCGTTTGTTCTGTAAAGAAAAGTTACGTAAAACCACTCTTTACTCTGATATCGAGTTAATTTGTGCGTTTCCCAAACAATGCTTAATCATAACCAAACCCTGTTTTTGTTAGCTTCTTATTGTTTCTGTTTGTTTGGCGAGTTTACAAGAGTTTTTGAAAGGAAAGTCTGACACATACATTAGCTCATTTGCATAGTGCAGCGCTTGAACTTTCAAATCCGAGTCGGTGTTGTCAATTGTCAACAAATCTTGACAAAGATTTCTTTCGTTGTCTTTTGTGCTGAGATGCTGCAACAATTTTCACCAACGCCAAAAGGCTACTAACATCATGTGTGTTTCTTTAACATAGTGAAATTTTACAGTGCAAAAATATAATAGACAAGGAGTTTTGATAACTCAGCCAGCAAAATCGAAATCGTTATTCGAGTTGATTAAAGAAAGCGTCATCGTAATTTTGCTGATTATTTCTGCTGTATTCGCATATTTTCAGCTAAGCTTTTAAGGTGGCTTACTACAGTTTTGATAGATTATAACAGCGCAACTTCAATTCAACTTCAACTCTTTTCAAAAATGATCCAAGATGTTTTTCCTTTCTCTATTTACTGTTTACTTAAGTCTTTTACCATTCTATGTGAAACTTGAATAATTAAACGTCAACAAATGGAAAAAATGGA
>NC_138157.1:11461020-11486020 GCF_964199315.1 Orbicella franksi
ATTCATCTCTATGGTAATTTACGTTATGGTATTATGATGAAAACAAATGACATTCAAATCCCGTTTTCTTTTCGTTTACACAGGTGCAACGAACACAGAAAAACAAGCAACTTGAAACTATCAGGAAGCATGTTGCAGTTATTCTTAATAACTAAGTCGTATTCAATAAGCGTTAGTGTAGCGGCTGTCATAACCTGCTTTTGTTTGGCATTGTAAGCAGCTTCTATTGTTTTTCAGTCTAAGTCATTGTTTCAATTGTTTGGTCTTTTGTTTTTGGCTACGGTAGCAAGCCAATCATATTATACGTTACAAGAGCTTCTACATCGTCCTCAATAAGTCCGGAAAGCCCGGGGGGACTCCCATTGAAAAACGACGGGGGTTCTCGTCGGAAATTTTGAAAGAGCCCCTAAGACGTACCAAGATCCTACTTTGTGGGCGTGGCTTGGAATTTTTTTCACCCCTAAGAGGTGGCAATTCTAGAACAACACATTCACTGACGCTTTCATCATTTTTAATTACCTTTATTATCAAATATCTCCTCTCATATTTTTTCGGCTCAATACCCTGAAAGTTACCGCAAAAGCTCCCACTGTGGACGTTATGAGGCTGAACACCACAACAGGTACCAAAAACCGCATTCTTAACCCTTAAAAGATATGACGAACCCCCCCCCCCCTTCCTTTTTATATGGGAGTTGCCCTCCACGGAGAAAGATTTGATGTGGAAAGAATGGCATCTAAATCCTTGAATTTGTTTGGCTAAACGCGAGTTCTTTGTCGTTGCAGCTTCTTTTTTTCACGGATTTTGCCAAACCGGAATCCGTGCAAGACCATTTTGCAGCTAAAGGAAAAACTTTGGTTTCGACGTTTTGCATTTAGAAATGGGAATTGTTACTGTGGGCTTAAAAGGATAAATTGAAATTCTCGAAAAAGAGAGTATTCATTCTTTCCACTCGATGAAATCAAGCTCAGAACATTTTGTCTAACATCTCTTTACTTGAGTAAGCTACGGTCATTTGAGATTAAACTTTACCTAGAACAGTGAACATTTTGTAACTTTATTACCATCAATTTTGAAATGAAACATGACTACCACTTTAATCTCTCTTTTGAGATTTTTTAAACCCCGTTTACAATATGTTAGAAACCCCCCATACAATGGAGACAGACTTACCATAAAATAAAACTTAAACCTACGTTTAAAACTATCATATTTGCCCAGCCATACACCTTTTGCAGGGAGATATGATCAGGGATAGTTTTTTATTATTGCACTGTCACATTACTTAGCCTGTTCCGGGCTGTCGGTCAGTGGGGGAGATTGATAAAGCGGGTGAGCAAGAATAAACGAAGGAGGCAACATGCGGAAAACCCATATCCATAAAACGCTGAGGTTGATGTTTCTCTGGAATTCCGAATTGAGTTTCATTTGGCTTCAATCTTGTCGTTGCAAAAATGAATTTTAACAACTGCCCTTTCTTCCCGTTGTGAAATTTTTCATCAGGTTAACAGTGCGAAGACGCGCCAATTGAGGCAAATACTCACCTCCGCCCCCCTTCGCATGTCCACCGCCCCAACGGTGTGCTAAGGGCCGTTAAGAAGCGCGGATATGAGGAAAAGAAATCCTCATATTAGAGAAAAATTTATTAAGGGAAAGACGTTTAGGCATTTTGAATCGTGCGCCAAGGAACGTTAAGCCATTATTTTATATGGATCATGGCGAAGAATTTGTTTTTTCCTGTTGTAGTTATCATCAGCCTGACTGGGAATCGAGTTGCAGAAAGAGGAGAGAAGGGCGAGGAAACGAGTTCGAAACGTGAAAAGAGAGTTAATTAGTTGTTTGTTACTCCCTTGCCTAGATCGTGTCCTGAGGTAGCTGAGATATAGCAGCCACACAACTACCGGAAAGGTTTGTTTTACAATGATTAGCTAAAGATTGACAGTGATAATGGTACTGACGTAAATTTTGTAACCAAAGATTGGTTACAAAATTTACATCAGTACTTGTGTCACTCTCAATCATTGTAAAACAAAACTTTCCGGTAGTTGTGCCAAACGTAAAGTAATTTAAGTTTGATTTACGGAAATTTTCTCTTTTTGACGTTTGCGGAAAATTTCTAACCAGGAATTTCTTTCCTATAAGCAACGGACAACAATGTTTCTCTCTGCCATGCGTGCTTGATTACTTACCGAACGTCCTTCTTATTCTTATTTGAAATACTCTGTTTAGCTTTGTTTAGAAGTTCAGCCAGTCATAACACGAGTCACCGAGCTCGATCTTAATGATCTTACGGATTCACTATGTTTAGTAGTAACAAAAGAACAACAGCGAGTTAACGTTGTGATTACCAAGAGCAAATATTAAAAGCGAAATCATGTCTGGCTAGGATGGCGTTAAACCACAGCTCTAATATCTGCCACTGAATTACACTCGGCTTTTAACGGTTTGATATCACATAACGTTGTGTTGCGTTATGTTCTCAACCCGACCACTCAACTCACAATGAACCATGGCGGAGCCAAAAGCCAATGATCAGATGAGAATTTTGACATTTGCTGTAAAGGCTGCAACACACTAGCCGACATTTTGTCGTAGAACCGTAGATTTTTTGCCGGGGTCAAATCGAGTTAAGATTTGTCGGGCCATCAGCTTGCCGCGACTAACCACGTTGAGGCTTGGGGACGAGTCATCCAAAATAAAGATGGCCCTTATTCCACTGACGTAACTCCCATAACATTTCCTAATTGATTGAGGCGCGGGCGAGCCCCGACAAATTGTCTTGGTCCACCGCACACTAACCGACAAGGCCCGACAAGACGTTTTGAGACCTAGCACTGTCAGATATGGCCCGATAAGCCCGGATCTTGTCGCAGACTTGTCTGAATTTATCGCACACAAGCCGACACGTGAAGATTTTTTGTCGAGCGACTTCTGTTTCCCACGAGAAATAGTGAATTTTGTTTCCCCCTTGGAGAAACCATCAAAACTCACTGTTTTCCTTGGGGCCAGTAGTCAAGTGCTTATTGTTCCTTGCTCTCTTCAACTGGAGGTTCAGTACCCAGATCTGTTCAATGTATCATACTAGAATCAGCTTCGCCTGGATATTCAAAGACAGCGTTTGACTCCAGATTAAAATGCAAAAGCTGTGGTCGGATGCTAGGCTCGCCGTACGTATATATATTGGACAACTAATAGGAAACTTCGCAAAACAGGACACAGTATGAATGATACAGAACCTTTTCTCGTCGCATTGCAAAGATCGCTTATATTATTCAATAATAATAATAATAATAATAATAATAATGATAATAATAAAGTGGTTAAGTCTATTAATCCCAACTGGCTCATAGATCTCTGCGTGTCACTGTAATTTCTATAACATAAAGTGGGTAGGAGTGTTAGTACTCCCGTTGCCTTGGACGGGGTGCCCGTCCATCGCAGCGCTACCCCCCCCCCCCCCAGCATTCCGTCACGCTGCGATGGACTAGCGTCCCATCCACGGGTGAGTAGAAATACTCCTAGTCGCTTTATACATACCTACCTACATACATACATACATACATACATACATACATACATACATACATACATACATACATACATACATACATATGTATACTTTATTTACTCTCGAATTTTAGGTAATAATGTTCGAAAGCATAGATGTAACAAAATACAATACTTATACAATAAATATGCTAAAAATAATGAAAGAGCTAAACTATATACAAAATAAAACTAGAAACAAGTTACAATGCTACTGAAAAGAGTCATATTGTAGTATCTTTCGCTTAAGGTCCGTAAAAGTAGAGGGTCTAAGTAAGTCCGGAAGAGAGTTTCATAATTTAGAAGCTAAATATGAAAAGGAATGCAAGCCGTAAGTTGTTGTTTTCGGATCAGGAAGAGACAAAATATAATTACCGCGTAAACTATAGGTTGTAGAGCGCAGAGTAAACATGTTACTTAAATATCTTGGATAGCTATTAAAAATGAAATTCTTATGTAGTATAAATATAAAATTTTGAAGGCGTCTAATATATGCAGAGTTTTTAAATTAATTTTATCCAGTAAATTACCATAAGGCGAGTTATAATCCGTAAGTATGAATCTAGGAGAGCGCTTGTTAAAAAAATTCCATTTTTCAACACACCACAAAAATGCCGTACGGACGAACAGTAATAAGCTCCGGTTAAACTCCGGCACTATGAGCCACTTGGCTCGTATGCGGACAAACGAAACTGTTGCGCGGCGTCTGCGGTGAGCAAGTGAAACTCCCATTTATCGACTTAACCCATTGACTCCTGTGCCGGCCGTAACCGGCCGTGACGAGCCTTGGCCTTTGTTCCACTTTTGACGTCATCACCTTTGAACAAAATTGGCATCATATATACTCAACTTCTGCAAGAGGAAAAGATCTTTCCAATGATACCCAGATCAGAGTGATCGACTCAATGGAGCTTGAGATATGCACAAAAATGCTCAAAAAGTTGAGTGAAAAACTCAGAGAAAAATTTCCTGCCACTACACGCTGCTACTCCATGGTAAAAATTGCCCGTCTCGATGATGCTTTCTAAGAATTTTTTAAACTGGGAGCAAGCCCGGTAGAAGGTCAATCACTGCGGCGAAAAGAAAAGAAAAGGAGAAAAAGGAAAGGCGAAAAAAAAAATTTAAAAAATCGAAAAGCCTTAAAACATAGGTCACTTTCTCAAAATTTTGATTTCTGCGCATGCCCCAGCAAAAATGTCGTAAAATGCAATGCTAGTGGAAAGAATGGCATGCTGTGATGCTGCAAATGCCTTTTTGAGCAGATTGGAGCCAATTTCGCCCATATCAGTCCAGCCTGAAAATCTCCAAAATCTCCAAAAAATACGTTTTTGGCAAAAAAACTCCACGAGTCAATGGGTTAAAGTTGATAATAAAGGTAAATTAACCGCTGTAGCGAGTTTGTGAAGCTGATATTTTGAGCGTCAGCCCCTCGTCAGAGCAGGATGCTAACGAAGGGTGACGCTGGATTAAACTCGTTATTCAGAATACTTCGTCTTTCGTAAATAAAAGAACCGATGGATAAAAAATTTAATCATTCTTATTAGCGGGATACTGCTTCCCGTCAGAAACTACCGGAAGGCAGCATACCGTACAGTTGGCGCAAAATTAACCCCGGGGATGTGGAGTAAGGAAACATTGACGTATATCAAAAATTTTCTTATTTAAGAATGCTTGCAGGTTTGGCCTGGAATCTAAGGGGCCTTTAACCAAAGCCCTGGCCAAACGGACGCGCAAGTAAACGCAAGTTGAAAACTTGGGTCTACTTGCGACTCCGTTTGCCCAAGGCCTTGCGTGCACTTGCGTTGTCTTTCGATGAATTGCGCTCACTTTGGTCGAGATAAAATTTGCACCCTAGTCGACGCAAGTTTTTCGCCGTTTGGTTACCCAACCCAAGTCAACGCAAGTTGAGTGACGTCCATTCGTTTCTGTAGCAACCTATTACCCAATGAGATACAGGATTTCTCTACCTTAAAATGGGTCTCTGCGACCTGCGTGAACTTCCCAGGAAAATTGCGAGTCCGTTTGGCCACCCAACGCAAGTCTCGCGACTTCCGGCTACTTGCAACTACTCGCGAGCCCGTTTGACTAGAGCTTTATGAAGTCAATTCATTGATATTCATCGTCAATTCTAGATTTACTTCGAACTGGTTGCGCCAAGTCGACACCACTGCAAGATAACCTCGCCGAATATGATACGGATCTGTCTCTGTTGATTTTTCAGTCGATTTCTCTTTGTTATTTCCTAGTCTGTCCACAGACGTCTTTTCATGCGAGCGCGCGTTCCTGGCGAGAACCGCGGGAGCCTAACTTTGTTTTGTCTTCACCAGTCCCACCCCGTTGCGTTACGGCTCGTTCAAATCCCCCACGGTTAATATTTTGCTTGCGATCTCGACGAATTCAAGGCAAAATGGAGGGTCTGTGGACAGACAAGTTTTTCCCTTGAATGCTTTTTAAATAAGCATATATCATTAGACATGGGCCATAAGATGTAGTTTCTGTCAATGTTGGAGAGTTGTACGGCACAATTTCGCAGTTATGTCTGGAAAGAAGCTTGCCAAAGATACGCAGGCGGTAGTTAAGTCCGCAGAAGGTATGTCTTCTATTTAAAGTAGTGGTAACAGCTTCATTTAAACACGGTTAAAAACATCACTTTTTACAAATGATATAGACTGAATAAAATTGAAAATTAGGCAAAATATACCAGACTGCTTGACCGTGTATGTTACAGACTTAAAGAAACAGCTTCATGCACCAGATTTGAAGCAAGCGATAGTTTGAGTTTGCCTCAGCTTTAGTAACCCAAAGACCGTTCAAAAACCCTGACCATTAATAGATAAACCAGTTTTATAACAAGTTGGCCCGAGGAAATGGAACAGCTTGCCATCGGAGCTCCTGAATGAATAGCTTGAAGTCTCGCTGCGGTTAGTAAACATTGATTACTTACTAATACTTATGTGGAAGACCAATAACTGATTTTCTTACTTTAGTCTAGATACTTTGTTTTCAGATTATGAAATATATATTTCAATATTGATCCATACTCTGCCAAGATCGCATTTCAAAATCGTTTTTGGAAATGAGTCTTCGTAGCCCTATACTACTTGATTATGCATACAATTATTTTCATACCCTTCTTCACACATGAACGGCAGTCATAAATGGAATGAGACCCACAAACTCTTATGCATAATTAAGTGTGTATCCATCCATGTAACAGTAGATTATTGGTGTTATTTTATTTCTGATGTTTATAGGAAAAAACGTTTCTTTGAACAATGATCGCTTCCAAGGAGATGGCGTGAAGTTCAAGTGCAAGGTTGAAACCGACTTCCTGCTGCCTTAGCTTGTATTTAGTTATAGTTTCTTCTTTGTATCACAGAAAATATTATTATAAGAATAAGAAGCTGTGCTACGCAAATACGAAAAGCCTCTGACAATTTACCCTTACGATACGGCTAAAAAACATATGGACCAACATACGTCTTCCTCATCTAATGCAGCTGCACAAGACTCCGAGGAAGAGGTACAGAATAAATCAAGTTGTTTAAACGAAGTCCTAATCAAAAGCAAATTGATGACTGATCATGAATGAATGAAATCTCCCGCTAAATGCTTATTCATAGTCCCTAACCTTTCCATGACACCCCGCAAGCGTTTCCATCGTGCCGTGAGAATATCAATTTCAAACTAATTCGTTGTCATTCAATCGTCAGAAATAACAAATTTCATCTTTGAAGGGAGGTAGCTTGCCAGCGCAGTCATTGATACAAAATCAAACAAATCTGAGGTCAAACAAATAGTCCAGTTTCGGGTTAACCGAGACAGCTGAATGAAAAGAATAAAGACTCATCTGTGCAGTGTTAATCTCAATCTGAAGTAATCATGACTTACGCGAAAGTGACGAGGCGTTAGCTGAAGCAATACATATTTTCGAATATTTTAATTCAGATCGAGACTAAAAACCCTGTATTTATGCATCTTTAGTATTTTTATACAGCGGTTTTGATTAATTTGAAACTGGATTCATTAGTCTAACAATATACATGCTTCCCGGCAATGCAACGAGGAACTGAAGTCGAAGCGGTCACATTTCACGGAAAACTCAGCAATTTTTTTTTTTCATTCTTCGCAGCTTGTAGGTATAGAAGATGTCGGTGGCGATGGTGATGACATGTGTTTCGAGGCAATCAAGAAAGTAAAGGTAGGTTATAGAGGGATTTTCACTTGAGTGTGGTTGGCTCAACTTTTTCATACAGTCAGAAGTAAAACCAAAACCAATCGTCACTCACTCGCTCATATTTTCCCTTCGCGTCAGCTACATGTATGTATTGGTTCCCTGGATTGCCTGTGTCCTTTGTGATTGGCTAGAGTGATGACCCCCCGTTGGTTTCGGTGATCAACACTCATTTGAAAATGGCTCTATTTGCCCACACAGTCAATGTTATGTTTAAACCAAAAAACTGATAGAGGTCTCGTTGTTCAGCCAATCAAGGTGCTGTTTCTTTGTGAAACAAGCTGCAGTTTTATAAGCAGACTGCCTTTGTCTTTAGTCCATAAGAGGCTAATAAATACTGCAAAGCCATGATTGCGTGTTGAGTTTCAGAGAATATACCTGCTACAGTTTGCTTATGACAAGTATTCCTGACGTAGTGTGTAGAACCCAATCCCTCGCTGAGTCATCAGTAATCGAACATAAAATGGTAATCGAACTCACCATTTGATTTTGCTAATCAGACACGATCGATCATTTATTTCTAGCTTTATTTTCCGTTTTTGAAACACTTCTTCGCTCAGCCAAACTATAGTTTTGAGCTAAAACTTTCAACTACTTTTCATTCTGTGGTAAATCGACGGGGCCGCAATGGGAATTAAAATGGGAGTAAGCTATGCCAATCTCTCCGTAGATTACATCGAAAATCAAACTTGTCTCTTGTTTCCTTAAACGCGACAAGAATCTTGACTTTTGTGTTTAACCTTTCAAATCCAACAAGCAACAAGGCTAACTTTTGAATACTCAGGTGCGGGATGGACACTTGTCATTTCATAGGCAACACCGTACGCAGCTCCGAAACGCTCAATATCAAAATCATCGATCGTCTGCAACCTTTTCAAAATGCTATACATCTTTGAAAAGGGAAGGTAAGAGATGAGATCGCTTCCGCAAGCATTTAAGAGATGCAAAAGCAAGGACAAGGAACCTTTAAACCTGTCTCCAGACTAGATTCTTCTCGGTCGATCCTCAAAAAGCAAAATTGCTTCTGGTATTTCTCTTCATTAAGACAATAACGAATGTCACAAAATTTCAGAACAGAAATTTCAACTCTCAACCCGTTGGTACCTTTGCTCCCCATAAGTTCGACAATTATTTTCATTTAATTAATTCTCATTTTTCCGTTGTCATGCTTCTTCGAGTAGCCTACGTTATCAAATTTACAGTGTATTAAATACAGCTTAAGGTGGCTGACAGCAGTTTCCAGCTCTTTCCAAGACAGATTTTGATTGGTCATTACAACTATTCTTTATCAGTTGGTGTTACAATCATGATAGCAACATGTTCACCAATGATTGCTCAGTTTCTTGATACCATGATTGTAACAGCAACTGATCAACAGTGTTCACAATGACACATCACAATCTCAGTCTTGGAAAGCGCTGGAAACTGTTGCCAACCACCTTAAGTTTCTAGTTCACGCGTTTTTAAACTCAGTAAGACATCCTTTGCAATTTAGGAGCGAGCGCAAGAATTAAAAAAGGGAAGCGGTAAGCACAAGCAAAAGATTGTTTTGCACGTCTCTTTGAATGGTATCAGGATAGTGGACGAAACAACTCAGGTGAGTTTTCCTAATATGCTAAAAGGATCAATTCTCCTTTAAAAAATGCAAAACTTGCTGCCAAACAGCTAGAAGTCAAGATGCTCGATTGATTGACTCCTTTAAACATATCTTATGTATTGGTATTGTACGAAGATAATGCACGCCAATCATAATGTACTGGGGACGAGACAGGGGAAACGTGGCTGTTATTTATGCTATTCTGATCATCTTTACCTGTGTAAAAAGAAGGAATATAAGGTGCAGAAAGAACTTTCTCTTTTAATGTTCTAGCATAGTCATATTCATTTGGCATATATGGAGAGTGTTGACGGTTTGGCTATAAGATTTGGTCATCATAAACTCAATCACCGCATTGCAACACACATCATTGAAATAACCCGGAGCACCATTGCAATAGGTAACCATCACTGACCAATCACCACTAACCGCCACGTTAACCGAAAAGCAGCTTCTGAGGTGCTTTGGTGTGTTCTTACACAGCCATTGTTGCATCGGCCATACTTTTCTGGATCGTACTTGCGAGGAAAACTTTCATTTTAATTTACTTCAGGGAGCCATAGAAATTCGGGAAATCATTTCGGTTGTTAGGAAGAAAGATACTCCACGATTTGCCGGGAAAATTTTCGTTTCGATCGATCAAAAGTATCGTAAAATAGTGGCTTGTTTATCGGCGAGTCGATTTTAGCTTTCTTTCACTTCTCCGGTTAATTGAAACCTTCCCGCACTACGCCCGTTTATTTTGGTACACCAGCATCAGTACAGTGAATATTTTTATATTTTGTCATGTTGTAGTGATCAATGTCGAGTAAAGATACCGTAGAGTCCTGGTTATAAGATCCCAAGATACAGACGAAAGAACGGTTACAGGAGAAATATGTTTGGACTTTAGTTTCCAGGAAATTTGCTCTCTTAGGGTTCGGTTACACGGAGCTCTTTTTACTTTGGTAAATGACCCTTTAACCACGGGAAACTGCATTAAGTGAGTATGACCAATATTTCCGGAGGTAAATTTCCCGTGGTTAATACCCATGGATACGTCAAAAAGAACACATACAACACCTTGACATTTAATGTGGTAAGTTGCAATGGTGATTCTCCGTTTGACATTAATACGTAACCAAAAAGGAAAAATGGTTTTCCTCCGTGTGCCATTTTTGTTATCTTAGCAAAATCCCGTGTAAACCGTTGGTTCACAACGTATACCTGAAAACCCAGCCAAAAAAAAAAGTCAGCGGACATATAGCCCCAAGTTATTGCGGGGGGGGGGGGGGGGGGGGAGGAAGGAGGGCGTATGATTGACAGATTAAAGAGTCATTGAAGTAAACACATTTTGCAGGTTAGGCTTGTTTTTCGCGGCAGGTGAAAACAAATGACATCATCGCAAAGCACGTACACACGAGACGGTTTGGTTTTTAGTTGTGATTCTGGACCGTGCAATCAACAATAACGTGGCCTGTTTCGTCGGGATGCGAGATGAGGTGCTATTGTGCTTTTGTTACATAACTGGGACAATAGACCATTTTACAGTTGTCTGCTCAGTGACCTGGCCTTTGTATGGCAGCGAGGCCAGAGTTGACCTTGTTTTGATATAGACCTCACTGCTTTTGTTCTGTAAAACAAGTTGTTCTGATGCTAACTAGGTGCATTTACAAAAGAATGACAAAAGCAGTGAGGTCTGTATCAAAACAAGGTCAACTCTAGCCTCGCTGTCATACAAGGGCCAGGTCACTGAGCAGACAACTGTAAAATGGTCTATTATTAATTCTGTTCACAAACACGACTTTTGAATCGGGTTGGCTTGGGGATGTTTACTGTGGGAACAGCTTTATTTCATTGGCTGTATTTCGACTACATTTGTCCCGGGATTTGCTGATTAGTTCCAGTGGAGACAAATAGTGCAGTTAGCCTCAGCTCCTACGCACAACAATGGCCGTGTAAGAACACACCAAATTACCTCAGAAGCTGCTGTTCACCGATTGGGCAGAATAATACAAAGGATTTTTCTGCCCAATCAGGAGCCACCATTCGCCGAGCCATTAGGAAATGGTCTGGTAAGAGTTGGTTTCCAGGGGCTCTTTCGGACGCCCCTGTAATTTTTCGTGAAACCTTTCGTCGTGCCGCTTTATTTTCCTCGCGCCCCGATTAACCGCCCCTGGGTCTCCGAGGATGAAGTCAGCCATGACCGAACTAAAGCCAAAATTGGTACTATGATGTCTAGCTGCCCACGGTTTTGTTTGTTTTTGTATTATATCCTTAGAATGGTACAAACCGGTTCGGTGAAATAAAACTAAACTAGGGTATTTAGAAGATAGTAATGCTGCAGCACATTCTGTTGATAGTGACCTAGTTTACGCAGTGATTCATCTACCTGCGCGTTCCAAGACTTATGGCTGGCTGGCTGGCTACCTGGCTGGCTGGCTACCTGGCTGGCTGGCTACCTGGCTGGCTGGCTGGTTACCTGGCTGGCTGGCTGGCTGGCTGGATAGATGGATGGATTGATTCATTCACCCATAGCAAGAGCACCGATGCCGAGGCGTACCAAAAAGTACGATTAGGTATTTACCGTGCCAAAATTCGGGCAACCTCCCGACCATATCAGGTCAGTGATTTCGTGTTGCAAGATATCAGGACAGTAAACGAGGTTTCTGTTAGCATATTCTATTTAGCTTAATTTGGGCAAGAAGTGTTTGTAACCACGATATTTTTCATTGCAGGAAGTACAGCACCAGCATCCAATCAATAAAATAACATACGTAACCCCTTACCCGGATGACAAGAATATTTTTGGGTATATCTATAGTCCTTACCACGCCGGATATAGGATTTTTGTTGTAAAGTCAAAGAAACCTGTAAGTGAAAGCTTTTTGTAGTGAATGTTAAACACTAAAAAGCCAATAGCTTCACTATAGACAGACAGACAGACAGATAGACAGACAACCTTTATTTAAGCACGATTAACATTAAAGCTCAGTAGCTTCTGGGGTAGTGCAAAAACATAAAATAAAATAAAAATAAACTTCCTACAAAGTATATGCATAATAGACAATTCATCTAAAATTCGTCGAATGAATTAAACTGAGAGTGGATTAATTAACTTCTTACATGTACGTTATACGTACTCTAAAACAGCTACGCTACAGTCACTTTAGAAGAAATTTTGCACTGATGACCTCAGACGTCGTTGTTGAAGGTACTAATCTTCAACAACCGTTCCACAATGTTGGCGGTGCATTCCAATCCATGTTTTTCGCGTAAAGTCCCAAATGCTTCCTTGGCATTCGCCTTTTGTTTTGCAACGACGTGTCATACGCCAGTGAATAATCATGATGTGTGAAGCGTGGATGTTGTGAACATTCTGTGGGCGGACATGTGCCATTCAAAGTTAAAGGCTTTGATTGAAGACTTCATGGTATGAAATCCAAGTGTTTTGCTCCCTGGCAACTCCCTGGGAACTGTAATGATCCTTTGTTATTTGCGAGTTAAAATTCAAAACGAAGGGAAAAAAGAAATGAAAAGTGCTAGATTTCCTGCTGGTGACGTGTTGCTGTTTATTCATGTTAGATACATCTAAGAAGCGGTCAGAAAGTCTTACAACAAATTAAGAACAGTATCACAAATTAATGAAACTACGCTCCGCGACTCTAGTTTCTATATAGGGCGACTACGCTCCCTTGAAGGGGATGGTAGTCTATGTCAGCCTTCCCCCGGCATTTAAGGGGGTATGGTACCCTAAAATATGGCGATGTTCATGAAAAATTCAATTTCTTGGAAATACAAGACTTAAGACCCTTGAGGACTTGTCAAAAACATTTTGAAACGATCTTGCCGAATTTCCTTCCAGATGAGTGTCAAATTTAAGGAAAGTACACAGTGGTATAAGTTTTTTCACGTGGCAACGGCCATAGCAACGACTGTTTACTATAAGAACGTGACCAAAAATATAGATTATTTTTAACTTATATAAACGAAACTATTTAGAAAAAACGTTTAAGACATGCATTGGTATAATTATTTGTGAAAAGCTTTGCCTCAAATTGCCATCACAGGCTCATTCATTTCCCTTATGACAAGGAATATTTCCCACAACTGCGGTAACTTTTTACAAAATAGAACAACCATTGCAACCCCTCCCCCGAGATCCAATCTGCACCCCCCTGTCACGTGACATGAGATGATTTGTCCACTGGGTGTGGTAAAAAATAAGGTTATTTCCAAATAAAGCTGTAAAAAGCACTGAAAATAAGAGTTAACTGTCAAAACTTAGGGTCATATCACAGAACAAAACAGAAACTTACATGATATGCTTATTTGACAGTCAATTCTTGTTTTATAAAAGAGCAGGAAGTGTTGGCGTCAATACTATAAAACACTACTTCAAAAGGCTGTGGCTGGTTTCCATAACAACCATTTTGAGTAAAACTCTAGAAATTTAATTTCTCTTCTTGAGTGCAATAGCACACAATTGATCTTTCTTCACCATATTTAAACAAACTTTGTGGTCCATATTGACGGTACCATACCACCGTAAGTGTCATGTTCGCGGGTACACTTTCGTACTTCTAATTGGAAAAAGACACTGTGAGAGTAAAGTGTTTCGAGCAAGAACACAACACAAAGAACCACTGCCGGATAATGGGTATTATTAAAAACTGGATCATTGGCTTAACCATCATGGGTTGTGAGCCATTATAACATGCTCCACAAATATGGTCAGCGTAGGCGTGATTTTTTTGAGCGTTTCTATTATTCCTTTAGTCTAGTTTTCTATATTTTGAGGGCGTTTTTATAAAAAAAATACTCCACTTGCGTTTTTGGATATGAAATGATTATAACCAACTTGGCGCTACGCGCCTCGTTGGCTATCTACCTTCTCATATCCAACGCGCGCTCGTGGAATAATTGTGCATTAAACTCAGTCCTCCGGAGCAGGTTTCAGTTAGCCAATTCCTGCCTCTTTATGGTATGAAGTATAATTTTTTGTTATTTCATCCACAGGCTGAGGTTCTCACTGGGACCTTGCATGAACTTTTTCAAGTTAAATCTCAACTCAAGCAACAGGGTCTTTTAACTTCAAATGGTAATCAATAGTCTATGAATTTTATTCGCAGTCTCATAACTTCTTAGATTTATTCTGCTTCGATCTTCAAGACCAAAAATACATGCACTATTAGTAATGGCAGATATCCTTATTTTCGTTTTGAGAAGATCGAACGAGGGTAGATTATTCTTGTTTTTCCTTGATGAGAAGGGTCGACCTGCAGACCTTGAATGTTTCGTTGATCCACAGCAGCCCTATAAGGTTGCCATACTCAGAGCTGCCTTATCAAAAAGTATATGTATGTATGTATGTATGTATGTATGTATGTATGTATGTATGTATGTATGTATGTATGTATGTATGTATATTTGTGACAAAAACGTTTTCTATTTGATTTAACGAGGAACAACAAGGGAGTGGCAGTGATTTTCCCTTAGCATAGGTAATCGTATGAATGCGAGGGCAATTCAGAAACTACACTACAAGTGATATTTGAAAATTCTCTCAAAATTGCTCGAGCCTTAATGCGAGTGCAATTTGAAAGAATTTACAAATATAATAAGTAGTGTAAATCTTTAACTGGTCGAGCCTTCGCGTGATTATTCAATTATTATATGACTGGGAAAATCACGGAAGCCGCGCGTTAATTTACACTGCAGTGCAAATTAAAAATTAACGAAATATTGGACTGCTCTCAGACAATCACAAAGTAATTTTCTCAGTTATATAATTACCAGTATTAAATTACTGAATAAGGTTCAGAGAAATTATCCTATGGCTATCAACTCCTTCTGTTGTAGTTCTCACATTAATTGTGTGTACAGTGTGATGCTGTTAGACAGGTGATTGCCTCACAAATATTCTGCCATTTAACTTAAGTTTGATTCTGACCTGCGATTTATACATAGCTTTAGTTTGTTGTCGCCTTTTGCCTCGCGCGAAGCTATCATTAGCATAATTATCACGCACACAGGAATGCTTCATAACTCAACTCTTTTAACAACTTTGACATTCAACGATTTTAATTCTTGATAATGATGTTGGATACATCGAAACGTCGAATAACGTTACTCCTCATATTTCTAGTTATCTTGCTTAAACAAGGAAATTTGCAATTTGTAGTCTTTCAAATTTTCAAGTGCTTATTTATTCCAAAATTCACGAGTCTAATTATGTCATTACTTGTTAACAATACACTTGAAAACATACTATTTAACGTCGTACACATTGTTTGCTTCTGAAGGCTGCAGTGTGTTTAGTATACCAATACCTTCGAAGACGTCCGAAAATATATTTGCAAAACTCCCAAAAATGTCCGAAAGTCTTCGGCGAGCTTCGGGTAATCTTCGACAAACTTCGATAATCTGCGCAAGGGGTCGGGTTATTATCGGAGGTGTTCCAAAATGATCGACTGATCAGTTCGTTGATCTTTGGAAGGGTGCGGGTGATCTTCGGAAGTGCTCGGAAAACGTCGCAAGTAACTTCGGCTATCCTCAGAAGGTTTCGGGTGAGCTTCGTCTACCTTCGGAATGCCTTGGATTACTATCTGAAGTTATGAGTGTCTTCGTACTATCTTCGGATATCTTCGTTGTAATTTGCACTGGTGTTTCAAATTTGCACTTGTGCTAGTCTCAGCTGATGATAACAGCAGTCATTTGGAAAATTACAGAAACGATGAAGTTAGTAGGTGGAAGGCGCCCGCCGTGATAGAGAACCAAGTTAGTTTTCAAAATTTTATCTTTTGCTATATATTAAAGCTCTCAAAACCAGATTTGTAGAAGTAAACCAGTTGTAATCATTCGTGGAAAAGGTTTAACGTTGTATTGTGCTGTTGATGATGTTTAATTATGTAAACTACCACAACAGCAGGCAAAATTTTAATTTATAACCAGGAATCTGTTTTATAGTTTGAAGCAGAGTTCCCTATATCATCAAGTGTTATTTGCGATCTGTTGAAGTTGATATTATTTTAAAAACTCACAGATTTTTCCCGTACCGTTTAAATTTTTTATTTGCACAACTTTACTCAACATTTTGGAAATCGCACAGGGGAAGAATCTACTTCATTCCAATCCTTCGCAAAAATTACGGCTTGTTGTTGTTATTAAAAATCTTGAACCCGAAGTCATTCAGCCGTGACCTAAAACCTTCTGCAATGTTGTACAGTGTATTTCTCATGTAACCTTGCAACAATGCTATATAATTATTTTGGGAAGTTTCTGGAAACTACAGGTGTACTTGTCTAAGAGCGTGAATTTCTTCCGTAAGAGAGCAGTGAAAATATAATGAAGCTCAGTGCTGCATGCAGCTGAGCGCTGTAATCAGAGAAGTTAAATAAACTAGATGTTCCATATTGGAAGTGAAGTGCCGCCCTATATGGAAAGATGGCAAGGGTGAGCCATGAAGATATCATAGGGATACGAGCGCACTAACCATGAGGCCACTGCACCTCCAACTGGGGGTCTAAAGTTGGTATGTGAAACTTTTATCTTAAAGTGCCCATCACCCTTACCTAATATCTTTCTTTTTCAAAAGTAGATATATAAAATAAACAAAAAAAAGTAGCGAAATAAGATTTGGAGTTAATCCCGATTTTTAAAAGCCGATCGAAATCATGGTTCTCGGAGTAAAAAACGCGCCATACGGGGGACTGGAACTAGTAAGTTGTGACGTCAACCCGGTATCTTGGCGATAACACGCAACAAAACACAACAAAGAAATATAGCGAGTTACGCGTGTTCTCCGGTTTTTCGGTCTTCTAGCTTCTTCCAAAATGTCAGACAGCGACTCTAATTCCGGAAGGAGCTACGATTCTGATGATTCAGAGTACAATTTTATCCCTGGCCACGTCAACATTGGCGATATTGAAGTCGAACACGATGAAAATTTAGGCGAAGAGCAAGTTTCCCAGCCAGACCCAGACAACTACAAACCTTATGAGGACGAGCCGATGGCAACTGAAGAGTGGCTTTCAGAATACAAGAAAAGGCAAGAAACGCAAGCGTCATACTTCAGATGGCAGGTGCCACCAAGAGGAAAGAGCAAGTCAGTAATGTGATAGGAAAATACATGCCATATGACAGGGTGCGGAAAAAAGTAACAAATTAATTTTGTGCGGAAATTTTGGGGGAAAAAATACGTTGATTATGCGGACAACACACTGGATTATGTGGAAATTTTAACAGTTAACAAAATTGATAATGAAGCTTTTTCCAATGTACCGAACAACAGTGAAACGAAAAGCACTTTAAAGTCTTACCCACACATATACTTTATCTGTTTCCAGTATTTGTTGACAGGTATTTCTTCATCTAACACAGGTTTTCCGACGAATCTTGCATGAAGAATAGGCCACGTTCCATATATCAATATTCTAACATGGTTCCGAGGCTTTCGGGTCGAAACTGTAAATTCTTTTGTCTCTCAATTGACTCAATTCCCGAAAGAGACTTGGATACAAAGAAAACAATATCAAATATAGAAGTTTGACCTGAAAGACTCGGAGTCATGTTACAATATTGATATACGGAACGTGGCCTATTCGTTGTTGCGTTGTTTAGTAACCAGGCATTACAACCAGTTTTCAGACTCCTTGCCTCAAGTAGGTTGGAACGACTGGACGTTAAAAATTCTTCACGAACGAAATGGCATGTTTTCGTCGCTGTTTTACGAGAAAAACTACTTCAAAATAATCAATCTCTTAGAACGCTTCCCTTTGCATCAACGAATATACTCCCTTCGAATGCTTGCCTTCGCATCAACGAATAAACTCAACGAACGGTCAAAGCACGAGGTCGCAGTTCATAAATTTATCAATCGCAGACTTTCTATGCAGTGGGGCCTGGAAACTGCTAACAAACAGATAACCTGAAGTCGAGTTATCAGGACAGAAATAGGAGGCAGCCCTATGCGGACAGCAACCATTTTGTCACTGTTACCGATGATTCTGAGCTCGTATGGGAGCAACCCTGCTCTGCATTGTCGAGAACCAAAGGGGCGTAAACAGAAATCTTCCTAATGTAATACAGTCACTAGTGAACATAATAGAAAGAAGGCTAACATAACAGTTTGTAAAGGGCTAGTGGATTTACACCGGAATGGGGGGAGGTTCAATTCCGTTATGATACTAGGATTCAAACACACACTCTCAACAACAACCATTAGACCAGACGGTGTTATTTGACCACGCCATCATTTGCATTTTTTATAATCTCCAATTAACAAAACCATTACATTTAACTGAAAAAATCATGTACAATTTAGCTACCTTTGCCAAATTGATAGAAACCTGTTTTAAATGTTGTCAAATTTTGTTCACAGAAGAAAACCCTCAGGCAGAATTAAGGAATTGTCACGAACAGTGGCGCTTTGAAGAGTTGCAACAGGCAAACTTGCATGGGCAGCTAGGGGAGAAAAACCAAGAGGAAGAAAACTCACAAATACCATTCAGGGAGATGGAACAACATGTGACAAGAATGGAACAACAACTGAGAGAACAAGAAAGACTATCAAGCGAAAGGAAACAACAATTGACAACTTTGCAAGGAAGATTGCGAGAAAAAGAGTTACAAGAGGTCATCTTGCGTGAGCAGCTGAGAGAAAAATACCAACAAGAAGAGAACTCACAAACACGATTGAGGGAGATGGAACAGCATGTGACAAGAATGGAACAACAACTGAGAGAGAAAGAGCATCAATTAGAAAACTCAGAAAGATTATCGAGGGAAAAGGAGCAGCACTTGGCAAATCTTCAAAGACGGTTGCTGGAAAGAGAGTCGCAAGCGGTCAGCCTACAACAACAAATGACAGAACAATCAAGCCGGGTCATAGAACAGCAGAGAATGGAACAACGACTGGGAGAGAAACACACTGCATTAGAGAGGCTATTTGAGGAAAAAGCGTTGCAAAACATCAACCTGTGTAAACAGCTGAGGGATGAACGCCGACGACAAGAAAACTCAGAAAGACATTTGAGGGAGTTGGAACAGCAGCTAAGAGAAAAAGACGAACACGAAGGGAATTTACAGAGTCGACTAAGAGAAATGGAACAACAGTGGAGAGGGAAAGACGAACAAAAGGAGAATTTACAGGGACAACTAAGAGAGATGGAACAACAGTTGGAAAACTTACAAAGACAATATAATGATAAAGAAGGCGAAAAGGTTCACCTAGTGGAACAAGTTACAACACTAGAGGGACAGTTGAGAACAAAAGAACAGGAAGTGAATGAATTGGAGATAAGTCTGTCAACAGCTCAGCAAGCACTAAGTGATCATCAACGCCAACAATCCACACCTGATTGGGTCATTTCCCGTGATCAAATCCAACTGACAGATACCATCCTCGGTATTGGAGGCTGGGGAAGTGTTGTCGAGGGCAAGTACTGTGGCTGTGCAGTAGCTGTAAAACAAATCCATGATTTGATTCTTTCTCCACACAACCGTAATCTGTTTGAACGAGAAATGGACATTGCTTCAAGATGCCGCCATCCTTGTTTGCTTCAATTCATTGGAGCCACTCATCACGAGGGAAGTCCTTTGTTTGTAACAGAGCTTATGGAGTCAAGTCTACGAGCATTGTTAGAGCAGAGACCACTCACTGCGACAGAATTGTCAATTTTATCTCTTGATATATCTCAAGCGTTAAGCTACCTTCACCAAAAGAAACCTTCTCCGATTATTCATCGTGACATCAGCAGTGCTAATGTGTTACTATGGCGACAGGGTGACCAATGGCGAGGCAAAGTGTCAGATTATGGTACTGCCAACTTTATGCAACATACCATGACAGTTGGCCCTGGAGCTACGATTTACATGGCTCCTGAAGCACGCACTTCATATCAAACAGTCAAGGTTAGCTACGAGTTACTTTAAGATATATTCCTTTCAGTTTGCCATGTTTCAGTTTAAGATGTATGTATGCTGTGGTTTAATATTGCCCTTGGTAAAATTTGGTATTTTCCTTCGTTCTACGCACATTAATTATAACATGTTGGCATACACCGGTCAAAAGGAAAGTACCAAATTGTACCAAGGGTAATATTAAACCACGACATATACCTTCACTCGGCAAACTGAATCTGAATCTGAATAGAATACTAAGTAAATGATTAACTACTTAATAACCGAGAGTGAGGTCGTTACGGGAAAATCTGAAACTGAGGTCTTGCCGTATTGACCGAGCGATAGCGAGGTCAATACGGTAGCCCGAGGTTTGAGATTTTCCCGTAACGACCAAACGGTCGCGGTTATTAAGTTGTTTATTATATGGCTCATGAATTAAGGAAAAGAAAAAAATTATTCGAGCGGAAGTCGTCAACTTACATCCGGCGATGCGCGCGTTTACCGATTCATTCATCGTCTCAAACCCAGTGCAAAACTACACAGTCAGTGGACTTCACCGCTGTATTACGTATTCCGTTAAAAACACACATTTCTTTACGGGAAAAGTGATTGTCACAGCCTCAAAGATGTATTTTAGTATCGTGGTGCCACAAGTTGATGGGGGAGTTTTTCCGACTTTTGTGGCGAAACGTCA
The DNA here is from genome assembly GCF_964199315.1 of Orbicella franksi. Classification (NCBI taxonomy): domain Eukaryota; kingdom Metazoa; phylum Cnidaria; class Anthozoa; order Scleractinia; family Merulinidae; genus Orbicella; species Orbicella franksi. The sequence goes on from NC_138157.1 coordinate 11,481,976, forward strand.
ACGCATATAGAAAAGACACAAAGTGCTTCAAAATAGTTCAAACCAACTAATGCTTCAGAATGAATTGCTCAGAACAACTCGATCTTCGCATTCACTTTCAACAACATATCTTCGGCTTCTTCATTCTGGGATTTATGGATGAACTTTTCAAGCCTTGTGAACGTCTAAAACTTCCTGCAGTTATCAGAAATACTGCTACCGACAGAAACCGCCCGATTGTTGACATCTGATGACCCTGGAAGCTGATTTACACTTGCTTGTGTTAAAGCGAGGGAATCTATTCGATGAGAATTGTGACGGAGTTCAATATTTCGGTAATTGTTGTGACTAAGATGATAACTTATACCTTTCTTCGTGATGTTCTGCTCAGGACGCATGACAGATCTGCCGATGGTGTTTTTCACTAAGCGATTTTAACTTTACTTAAGACTCGGCAAACTTTGATTGTTTTTCACTAGTGTCCGGCTGGAAAGTCAAAAACGACTTCTATATAAATTTTATTAAGGAAAAATCGCTAAACTTTTAGCTACTTACTTCCTCTTACTGTTTTTAATCGGCTTTCATCGTTTCAATGCGCTTGAATTTTCCGAGCAGGGCTCTTCCTAATTTGCATAATCCGTAATCGGCCCGTGGGCATTACGGCTGCATAATGACCGCTCAGCTCGCAACTGAGGTTATTGCGCTCTTAGCCAATCAGAGCGCGCGCTATATCGACCACAAGCCAAACCCATATAATAACACTCCCATAATAAACATCAAGAGGTATCAAAGCTAATCAATCTAGAAATAGGCTATATTTGTATTCTCGGTATTGGACCGGAACTAGCTTGCAATATAGACTCATGTGGAGAAATATCATCGAAAGAAAATTAATTTAATTTGCATTTGCAAACACTCCCCGCAGTAGCCTCAATTGCGAGCTAGCTCCAGTGAAATACCAAGAATACGAATATGGCCTATTACTCTGCGTGTTAGTCAAGTAAATGACTTCAGTGAGGTATTGTATCTTTATTTTATTAATTATACCTTTTTTAAGGTTGACGTGTACAGTTTCGGCGTTCTGCTCTGTGAAATGTGCATCCAGGAATTACCAGATCCTGAAAGGCGTGGTCAGCAAATTGCGATGGTCACAAACCGTCAGCTTCGTGCCCTTATACGGAGATGTGTACAACAAGAAGCTGCGGCGAGACCAAATATGGAAGAGATTATTGAAGAACTTGAAGAACCAGTTCAATAGCGTATGATATAGCTACATTAGAATTCTCGATCTACATTAAAGTTAAATTATCTTTCCAATATGTATTTCGGGACCAGTTGTCATCAGAAATGGAATAACTAAGGGCTAGATTTCAGATTTTTCAGATTTCTTTTTTATTATTTTAAACAATCAGTCAATCAGTTAATAAATATTACATGATAATGGCTGATTGCTAAAGCGGCCTGAATAGAATTGATTTCCATTTGAGCGAAACAGTGACGGTTTCTAACTGTAATTGCAGACAATTATAGACAATTGGATTAAATCCTTTTTTAAACCCTGGAAGGATTTCATTATTTCGAACCCATGCTTAAGAAAACTGTCATTTTGTTTTCTTTTTGTCTCTCACGGAGAACGAAGATTGAGATAATTATCCCAACATAGCTCTTCGAAGGATACCGGGTAGCATTTTTATATGTATGAAAACCTAAAGTGTAAGATGGTTTTCGCACGAAAATGCATCTGGGCTTTTTATCATCTATTTACCCAAACAAATAGGTAATTCTAGGTAGGTGTAAAGCTGGGTAGGGCTGCTTATAGAAATGAACCGAGGGAATTGTTTTTGTACTGAGACCTTTAAATGAAGAAATAAGTTACTTTCACATAAATTTCAATTTTAGTCCGAATAGCTGTTAATAGAGAAAAAGATGGTGCAAAAAGTGAGTAATCTCTCATCATTTAATTTTATGAGGATTCGTAAGCAATTTACTGAAATATATTTTCCGTGATGTCAGTTATACTCTGATTGGCTGATTAATAACACTATATTAGTACTTATAAAGTAAGAATACCTTACATTGTTTCATGAGCTTTTGAAGAATGCATAGCAGGCAGTGTAGCTCGTTTAAGGTGAACTTTTGTTAATCCGTGAATACCGCCAGGGAGTCTTGAAAGATTTTCTGTTGACTGCTTAGTAAGCGATCATCTTCTGCCTTTCAAGTTGTTTCATTTTTATACAAATTTTGCCTCTTTGGAGGATTTCTACAGCATTAAGATAATGGTCTTTGTTTCAAGATTTCTGAGAATCCCCCACCCAACATTACAACACTATTAAGCACTATTTTCTGGGTCTGGGTTTCTTTTCTTGTGCTTTCACTTTTTTATAAAAATAACTTTATGTTTCGACTCCAAAGAAGACACACCGCTAATGGCTCTAATTAATATTCTCAGCTCATTACATGACGGTAGCGAGCTCAGTTTGATGAATGGAGACAACAACCCTGCTGCGATTAATTTGCCTCGATTGTGGCTTTTACTCTTGCGTAACGAAAAACTTATCCTGTCACTACATGAAGTGATGACAGCAATAACCACCTACGAGCAGCGACGTTTACACTAGGGCGGCTAGGAGTAAAGAGAGGACCTCTCTTTGGCGACACACCTTTACATAGGAATCTGATATAGCCCATAAAGCCAATTGTTCTCCGCCAAACAGATATCCTTAACAATTACCCTTTCTCGTCTTACATAAACCTAATTATGCATGCCGCATAATTGGTGGCTTTTAAATAGCTAATAGAGGAAAACTCGAAAACCTTACGGTCCTTTTAGCTAAGCTAAGCTCCTTTTTTTAAATAATTACTTTCTTTTTATCTTCTTAATCAACTTCTAATGTACTAAATATCTTCCATGTAAACGTTTTTCCAAGTCAATAAAGATTATTGTTATTGTTATTGTTATTGTTATTGTTGTTGATCGAGACCTAGCTTAATCAGCAAACCATAGGCGTCCACTAGGTTTGTTTCCGAATGAAATGGTTACCAAATTAAAAGTTGCGCGTTTTTTAGCTGGCTGTGTATCAGTCTTTTGCTGCATAATCGCCTCTGTATTTTTGGTTATAGATGCTCGGACTTACAGAAATATTTTGATGGTCGTTCTGGCTTAGCCAGTGTGCTTTCAACGCCATTTTGTGTGAACAGATTAACTGTTTTTAATGATAAATCTCACATTTTTCCTTGAAAAGCAAGTTCTGATAACACAAAATTCTCAGAACTTGCGTCTCAAGAAAAAGTGAGAGATTTATTAAAAACAGTTAATCTGACTTCATAAAACGCTGAGAATTTTTGGGATGTTAGTCCAAAGAATACTTTTGCTTTTCATAGAGTTAATTTTATAATGCTTCTCAGTTTTACAAATTTTCTCGTTTTTTGTCCTCTAGTACCCGATAAGATGCAACCTTTTGCAAAGTTTAAAAAGACAATGTTTAGGGACTTCAGAACCACCTTAAAGTTTCGAAGAATTTCAAGTGGCTCTGAACCCCTGGACATAATGTTTTAAAGATCTTTAATGATATGTCACATTTTTCTGTCGTTGAATTCCACTCAAACGAACGAAGAACTTTCTTTCGCACCGCTCTCGCCCAGCATCGAACGTTTGACTTCCCATAACATGAATTTTTACCTCTAAAGGGTACGACAAGCTTCTCTATCACTTTTATAGTAGAATTGCCTCGTGGGGCTATTGGCCTCCAAACGTATTCTCGGAAGCTAAGTGAGCCCACCACAACAAGGCTTTTGAGCAAATGAAAGCCCCGGGCATGAAAAGAGAATTTTGTGGTTTGCCTGTATCGTCTCAGCTCATTAATGAATATTGTTATTATTAGTTTAGAAGTTATTACCTAAAAGAGGTCACGTGACCTTCTGTATATCCGTATGTACCCTAAATAATTGGGGAGTTCATCCATTCAGGGCAGAAATAGTTGCTTTAGAAAGTGGTTAAAAATTTCTTATGGTTAGTTTTTCGCGATCCGCGCGCACCTATAGATGATATGGGACAATTTTGACTTCA
>NC_138157.1:11496020-11561020 GCF_964199315.1 Orbicella franksi
TTACGACATTTTGGCCAGGGCATACGTAGAAATCAAAGAGAAAGTGTGGTTTACATCTGTAAACTTTTCGTTTTTCTCTTATTCATTTTTTTTTTTCTCCTTTCCTTTTTCTCCCTTTCTTATATTTTTGCTGCAGTGATTGACCTTCTACTGGGCTTGCTTCCAGTTCAAGAATTCCCGAGAAAGCAGCGTCGAGACAGGCAATTCTTACCGTTTGGTTGAGGGAAATTTTGCGCACAGTTTTTCACTCAAAGTTTTGAGCATTTCCGTGCATATTTCAGGCTCCATTGACTAACTTTTATAGTTACTTACTAAATTGACGGGGAGATAAATAAGGAAAGGCATCTGTAGAAATGTGCACCAAACTGAATTTGAACTCCGACTACTGTATCCAGAAAGTAAGCCTTTATAGACTCGTTATTAACGAAATATAAGCTTAAATCCGCAAAGTCAAGGTCAGCCCATGAGAGCAGATATTTTTTTACCTTTCCAAATTCTCTGTTCAATTTCACAAGTAAGAATACTCAGCGTTCCATTAATTTTTCTGTCATATCTCCAGGAATGTTGAGTGGCAGGGTAAATACATAAATATTTCAACATGAAGAAGGAATCATTTCCTTTACAGTTTGTTCCTGTGAGGTCCAAAAGCATGCAACGAGTGCTCAAGTACAAATGTAAGCTGATGTGCTCAAATGCGAGCTTACGTGGCAGGTTTATCCTTGCGGGTCCGTTACATCTATATATAATTATTTGTCAAGAGCATTTGAATAGATGTATTGACAACAAGGGAGTTGAAATTTACACTTTTTTAACCTGTAAGTAGTATCTAAAATAAACTTAACAAGCGTAAAGCGGTCACTACTCACCATGGCGCTGCGACCGATGTCTGCTAGAATTTGCTGTGTTTAGACCGTCAATATAGCCAGAAATATGTTCAGGATATCAGGAACATCTGCTTGACTGAAATGACATTGAAAGTTCCATCTTCTCCATTTTTCTCGGATGATATTAGTCCAAAAAATTAACATCGAATGGCGCCAAATCTTTGCATTAATCAAACGATCGAAAATGCAACCACTCGTCGACTCACCCGCCAAAACCCTACTCATGCGCAGTCGTTTTTCAGCTCTGTCGCTCGTGCACTTTCAAGTCCGAGTCGGTGTTTTAAATTGTCAACAAATCTTGACAAAGATTTCTTTCGTTATCTTTTGTGCTGAGATGCTGCAACAAATTTCACGAATGCAAAAAAGGCTACTAACATCATGTGTGTTTCTTCAATATAAGCATAGTGAAGTTTTAAACTGCGAAAATGAAAATAGACAAGGAGTTTTGATAACTCGATCATCAAAATCGAAATCGTTATTCCAAGTTGATTAAAGAAAGCGTCATCGTAACTTTGCTGATTGTTTCTGCTTTATTCACATATTTTCAGCGTAGCTTTTAATATGTTCTCAAACATTTATCAATCTTAAACATATTTAAAAACTATAGAGCTATTGTTTGAGTTCGATGTACGCTTTCACACGAAAGTGCGGCGGAAGTACAATTTGTCATGTTTACTGACTGTACAAAACACGCATCGGCGGGCGCTCTCATTCATCGACAACAGAGAATTTGCTGGATTTTTACACGAGTAAAACTGAGCAGTATCTACAGACGTAAAGTTATTAAGCCTTGATGAAACATCAAGCGTTGCTTACAATTCAAGCGAAACTCAAACTAGCAATTATTTTGTTTTACTTTTCGGTCGCGATAGACTGACAAATTCCTCGCAAGCGTGTAGCAAGAGGAGCTAGGAAACTATGAAGTCCTGAAGCTCTGCTATATCTAAATATATCCAGCTAGTTTTTTGCTGTGTAATGGAAAAGCTGTTAATCTTCAACATATGTGAAATTTAAAGTGGAGTAATGTACAGCTCATGTAAAAGAAGCATCAGTCGGAACCCAACTTGGTCAGCGATATATGTAAGCTTACAGCGGAACATACCTAAATTCGACACTGTCTTACTTCACTCAAACTGGAGCAGCTTACGACGAAAATACTTAAGCAAAATTCCAACAGACGTAAACGCGTTGAGTTGTGGGGCCAGAACATGAAACATTTCTGGAATTTCGGACGCCATTTCCCCCGCGCGACATCCGCAAAAATCCTCGCAGCAATTTGTTCTAAAAATAGAATTATTGTCCCATATCATGGGGACAACCCCAATTACTTGAAATGGCGCGCGCTTGCGGTCTCCGTCCCCGATTATGGCTCCTGTTTTAAACCAATCAGCGCACGCATTTTCTTAGGACTGTTTTCTAAAAACAAAAAGAAACTATGTCACCGGTGTCTTTGTCAAAGCTGACTTGAAATGACTGAATGTACGAATGGTATTCTAACATAAAGCAACTCTCATTCTTGAGAACAGAACTCCTTTCTAAGCAGTCAATAGATAATATTACAAGGCTTCTTCGAGCAGCTGTTTTCGCAATATTCTGAGAATATGCCAAAAAAAAAAATATGGAACATAATGAAAAAAAATAAACCTCTTTCTTATCCAACTGCAGCGAATACCGTCCAAATAACAGTACAAATATACAGCGATATTGTACAGTTATTTGTACAGTAGGATACCTGTTTACCATACAGGTCGGCGCGCGCACGGAAAACTGTCACACTCTCCTCTTTCATTGATAAATTTATTGACTGCAGCAGTTGTTTAATAAATCGCTAATTAGATGTTTTGGCGTGTAGTATCGCTTTATATTTTTACTCGTTGTTTGTATTTTGACTCGCACTACGGGCTTGTCAAAATACGGCACAACTCGTAAAAATGTACAGCGATACTACACACCAAAACAGCTAATAAGATTTAGAAAACAGCCCTAAGAAAATACGCGTGCTGATTGGTTAACAACCGTGTTTCTATTTAACAGTTAGATTATTCGCTCTCGATTTCTATGAGGTGATAGTTGATGAGGCCTTCGGCCCTCTTCCTCTCCTATGTTAAGTTAACTTTTTTACCCTAATTATTATTGTCAATTAAACAAGGGCATCTAATTAGCTTGCTATATTTTTGCCCTTTTCCATTTCTCCTCTTACTTGTCTACTTTATATTTATCTTTGTAATTTTAGAATGGAATAAATAAATAAAATGAAATGAAAATGAGGCCTTCGGCCTCATCAACTATTACCTCATAGAAATCGAGTGCGAATAATCTAATTGTTTTAGTAGAATTCTTACTAGAATTGACTTCAAATAACGGTTTCCAGTTATTTCTTGACGTATTATTAAACTTTGCGCCTGAAAAAGGTCGCACGGATTGAACTGTCATTTAAAACTGAAGTTAAGTGCGCGCGCGCATCAATTTTTTCAATAATATCAACTTTTTAAAAAGTCAAGAAACCGTAAATGTCCTTGGTTCAGACTTCTCAGGAATTTTATTAAACGTCCCCATTGCCTAGACGACCTCTAGCCACTGCACACTTATGGCGGATAGTGTTCAATGGCTCAGCCAATCAGATTACGGCATTTCCATTAGTATACTAGTAGAATGCTATTGAAACTCGATAGAAACACAGAGCTAGCACGAGCTGTTGACGTAATGATGGCGCGAGCAGAGAGAATTTACATTTAGATGATCAAAGTAAACAAGTTGTTTCCCTTTTTTCGCCGCGGTGTTTTCTAAAAGAAATAGAAACCATGTTCTCCGTGTCTCTATCGAGTGATAGAAACACTCGTGCAAGTTTGGGAGAACTCGAAAAAGCTGTGCAGCATTTCTCGTTCTCCCAAAAGTCCACTCGTGTTTCTATAACTCGATAGAAACACGGTACATGTGTTCTATTTCTTAAATATTTATTATATAGACACGAGTGTTTTACTGGAAAATACAGCACTGGTAAAATTCATACGAAACCACATCCGGGACTCGGGTGGCGTATTTTCCATATCCTCACTAGTGACGATATCGATTACTTCATTGATATCATGTTAGACCCTTAAACTGTACATAACTTTGTTGGTGTATGATCAAAACATCTTCGGATCTTCCTCAAAAGTCTTCGGCAATCTTCGGTTATCTTCGGTTATCTTCCAAAATCTTCGGTAATCTTCGCAAATTTTCGGAAATTGTTCTGAAACGTCCGTGTGGCCTTCGGACAATTTTTGTAGAATCTTCGGAAGTCTTCGGAAAGTGGTCGGAAATCTTCGGAAAATCGTCAAAAACGTCGTTATCAGTGTGTCTATATAATAAACAAAATAATACATGGCTGCTTATAGATATGGAATATCTCTTCTCGTGTTCAACTTTACATCGAGTTGAACACTCGCAGATATATTCCATATCTACGCACGCTCATGTATTATCTATATATATTCGACATAAAAATCGTTATCGTAAAATATATATAAGGCATCTTTGGCACTAGCTATACTGATTAGATCTAATCTCGCTACAAATCTGTTCACTATATATACCATGACTGACGACGTTTGGGAGAATATATTTCAGTAAATTGCTTACCATTTCTAAAATCTCTAAATATTGTGAAACCTTGTTCCAATAATATATACTGGACTAGAATAATCAAACCTACATGTAGTTTGAGAACAACAACGTAGCAATGACATGACATTAAACTGGTTCTTCAAGTTGCTCAATGATGTCTTCCATATTTGGTCTTTTCTCAGGTTCTGACCGCAGACATCCCCGTATAAGGGCACGAAGCAGGCGGTTTGTGACCATTGCGATTTGTTGATTACGCCTTTCAGGATCTGGTAATTCCTGGATGCACATTTCACCGAGAAGAACGCCGAAACTGTACACATCAACCTAGAGAAAACGATTATAAAACACACTGAAGATATCTACTCCAGCGACTCGGAGGTAAAATGCATAAATAGTTATTTATTATATAACTGAGAAAGTAACTTCATTAAATAACTTCATCAAATTAACGCACGCGCTTTCGTGATTTTCTTTGTCATATAATATATGAGTAATTGGATGAAGGCCAGCGCAACTAAGGATCTAAAAAAGCGAGTGCAATTTTGAGAGAATTTTCAAATATCTTGTAGTGTAAATCCTTAAATACGATTACTCTTTTTCATGGAGCATTAACCTACGTTGTGGTTCTTTCACATACTGCAAGGTTTTGGGCAGCTGCCATTAAGGTTGCTTATTATCTGTGGAAAACACATACTGTAACGGTAAACACTATTTAGGTTTGGTTATATTATCGTAATCAATCAAATCTTTTTACGGGAACGATCGCTCTTAACAGGCGTCACGCGACTCAGCCAAAACGGGATTATTTAAAGATGTCCCCGGAAGGAGATCCCTCAGTTTTGAACCTCAAGCATTTTTACACTAAAATTACCTTCAGGTTTGACAACCTGCCTAAGTTCTTTTGTGGGCTATTAAGAAGAAAATTTATAAAAACAGCATCGTAAATACAGTGGAACCCCGTTAATACGGACACCAAAGGGACATGATAAAGTGTCCGCATTATCCGGGTGTCCGTATTAAGCAGGCTTATATAAGAGAAAATATATGAGCTTTTTAGTTGTCGGGACAAAGAAAACTGTACGTGAGAAGCAGGTGTCCGTATTAAGCGGGTGTCCGTAGAGCGGGGTTTCACTGTACTTGCTGATAAATAATGCGAGCAATTCTAAACCATTTTCATTTTCTAAGTCATCCCGTGAATCGCTTAAATTGTTCCTACAACTAAAACATCATAGATGTGTGTGTCTACACGCCCAGTCTACATGTAAACATGAAAAATGGAAAACTTTAAGCAAGTCATGGCTAACCTTGACTGTTTGTTTTGAAGTAAGTGCTTCAGGAGCCATGTAAATCCTAGCTCCAGGGGCAGCTGTCATGGTATGTTTCATGAAATTTGCAGTTCCATAATCTGACACTTTGCCTCGCCATTGGTCACCCTGTCGCCATAGTAACACATTAGCACTGCTGATGTCGCGGTGAATAATTGGAGAAGGTTTCTTTTGGTGAAGGTAGTTTAATGCTCGGGCCACATCTAAAGAAAGAATGGAGACTTCTGTTGCAGCGAGAGGTCTCTGCTCTAACAATGCTCGTAAACTTGATTCCATAAGCTCTGTTACAAACAAAGGACTTCCCTCGTCATAAGTTGCTCCAATGAACTGCAGCAAACAAGGATGGCGGCATCTTGAAGCAATGTCCATTTCTCTTTCAAACAAAGCACGGTTGTGAGGGGAAAGAATCAACTCATGGATTTGCTTCACTGCTACAGAACAGCCACAATATTTCCCTTCGACAACACTTCCCCAGCCTCCCTTACCAAGGGGTTTATCTGTCAGCTGAATTTGATCACGGGAAATGACCCAGTCAGGTGTGACCTGTCGGCGTTGATGTTCACTCAATGCTTGCTGAGCTGTTGAAAGAGTTATCTCCAATTCATTCACTTGCTGGTCTTTTACCCTCAGCTGTCGTTCTAGGGCAGTGACTTGTTGGTGTAAGTTAGCACTTTCGTCCTCTAGAAATTGCCCTTGTGAGTTTGCCAACTGTTGTTCTATCTCCCTTAGTTGTCTTTCTAAATTCTCTTCCTGTTCGTCTTTCCTTCTCAGCTGTTGTTCCATCTCTGTTAGTTGTCTTTGTGAGTTCTCTTCTTGTTCGTCTTTCCTTCTCAGCTGTTGTTCCATCTCTCTTAGATGTCTTTGTAAATTTTCTTCTTGTTCGTCTTTCTCTCTCAGCTGTTGTTCCATCTCTCTTAGATGTCTTTGTAAATTTTCTTCTTGTTGGTCTTTCTCTCTCAGCTGTTGTTCTATCTCCCTTACTTGTCTTTGTAAGTTCTCTTCTTCTTCTTCTTTCTCTCTCAGCTGTTGTCGTATCTCACTTAATTGTCTTTGTAAATTCTCTTCTTGTTCGCTCAGCTGTTGTTCCATCTCTCTTAGTTGCCTCTGTAAATTCTCTTCTTGTTTATCTTTCTCTATCAGCTGTTGTTGTATCTCTCTTAATTGTGTTTGTGAGTTCTCTTCTTGTTCGTCGATCTCTTTCAGCAGCTCATGCAAGATGTTCTCTTGCAACTCTTTTACTCGCAATGTTTCTTGGAAAATTGTCAATTGCTTTTCCCTTTCGCCCGATAGTCTTTCTTGTTCTCTCAGTTGTTGTTCCATTTTCGCCACCAGCTGTTCCATCTCCCTCAATTCTCTTTGTGAGTTCTCTTCTTGTTGCTGTTTTTCCTTCCGCACATTTTTCAAATGCTGTTCCATTTCCCTCAGTTTTTTTTGCGAGTCTTCTCCTAGCTCTTTTTCTCTGTACCCTGTTGACAAAATATGCGAGTTTGGTAGTGTTTGAAACAGGTTCGGGATCCTTTGCCTTTCAAACCTGTTAATGTCATTTCTGTGTTTACATGTCATTGGTTAGTTATCAGGGCCCGGTTGTTCAAACCCGCGATTAGCGCTAATCAGGGATTAAATTGCTTAACCAACGATTAAGCAACGATTAACGATTAACCAACGATGCGCGCAGCGCATGATGGGAAGGTTGGATGCAATACCGTCGAATCTTCAACGGCTTTCCTGTATTATGATTGGCTGTATTTCCTACGGCATGGTATAAAATGGTATAATCAGTTTGGGGCTTTCTTCCACAGAAGAAATCGCTCTGAGAACTCCGATGAAATGTCCTGAAACTCGGCGAACAAGCAGCACTGCGACTTCCATGTAGGCAAGAAGTATAAATCTATAGTTCACCGTTTTTCCAGGGCACCAGAAGGTGGAACAACTGGATTTCGAACAGTGTATATTGTTTTGCGATATCCATGAATATCACTTCCTGACTTCTCTCAATTTTGCCAAGCGCAGTATAATAGTTAAGAAATAGAAAACATGCACCGTGTTTCTATCGAGTTTTAGTATAAATCTACTAGCGCTCTATCACGAATGTCGTTCTCTGATTGGCTACGCTACTCACTATCTCTGATTGGCTACGCTACTCACTATTTATTCTATGATAGATGGTGACTGGAGTAGCAGTGTGCGTTTGTTAACAAAATAGCGGCCGCTTCTTTGCGTTTTCGAGGTGTCTGTGAAGAGTATTTAGATAAAGTTTTGAACGACTACTAGATTTATACTAAACAATTAGATTATTCGCTTTCGGTTTGACTCGGGCTGCCCTGCGCCCTCGTCAACTATCACGCGTTATAGTTCACCACTAAATTTTCTCTCGTTCTTATTCAGTTGGTTGAAAATGATCACGTGACGCGATAGTGTTCATTCGCGGAGATACACTATCAGCCCATAGTGTCCGTCCGAGGAAAATACCCGGATGAATAGTACTCGTCCGTGAAAATGTTTCTGTAAACAAGCGGGCTTACAGAAAGTAAACAATTGCAATGTATTAAGTGGGTTTTTGTCTGTTTTCTTTTTCAAATTTTACATTTGGCTTTAACGACCTTTCACGGCTTTCATCTAAAAAAGTTGAAAATAAATCAATTTGAATTTTGAACTGGCGCGCGGAAGAAAATTTAGTGGGTGAACAATAAAGACAATAGAGTGTTTTTGTCTCAGAACAATCGGTCTGATAGTTATCCCTTGCAAATGTGATGTTCTTAAAACTAGCATATTTGCCCTCGAAGCTTCGCTTCTCGGGCGAATATTTGTTTTAAGAACATCAAATTTCCGCGGGGCAACTATCAGCCGATAGTTCCTCGGAAACACTCTATTGTTTAAATAGAAATATCGACCTTATAATTTAATTGCTTAATAGTACAAATCTACTAGCATTCTATAACGAATACCGTTCACTGATTGGCTACGCTACTCACTATCTATTCTGTGATAGATAGTGAGTAGCGTAGCTGTGTACCCTTGTTAACAAAATGACCGCCACTTCTTTGCGAAAAGGATTTAGATAAAATTGTGAACGATTAGTAGATTTATACTAAAACAATTAGATGATTCTACTTTCGATTTCTGTCGACTATCACGCGATAGAAATCTCGCTCATAATCTAATTGCTTAATAGAAACACGATTTTTAATCAATCACCGCGCGTGTTTTCTTAGGGCTGTTTTCTTAATATGCATTTGTGTTATTTGCCGGCTTGAGGTCGGTCCTTATAGGGAAAAACTGCATTTTCATGCCCGAGCGGCCCGCGCAGTATTTTCAAGACCTCGGTCACAGTGTTTCACCACATGAACCGACCTCAGGCCGGCAAATAACATGTTTATTTTTTTCCTATCGTAAACTGGCTTACAAGTGGGTTTGTTTACGCCACTGTGTCTCTAAATCGGCTTGCGTGCCGCCTGCGACCAAAAATCTCTGCAACGACTAACTCAGACACTTGTCACAAAAGCGTGTCTTAAAGAACAGATACATTTCTTACAAATTAATATTTATTGCATTTAGTTCACCACTACAGTTCTACAAAACGCCAGTAAGTTGAGCCGAAACTCCGAGCAAGAGAGAACACGTTTATTCAGCGAAGACAAAAAGCAAATACAATACAAACGAAGCAGGCAAAGGCGGTAACAAAAGTAGCAAGCTAATCCTCCATAGGAAAAAAGATGGCGACTGGTACATTTCCCCATAGTTCTTAGCGCAAGAAAACCGTAACAACGCTCATAAAAACGTACAGAAGAGTTATGAAATTCTCAAACTTAGGCTACTCAGTGTGCTTAGGACAGGAACAAATATTGTAAAAATTTGGCTTTCTTTGTGACATATGGGCTGTGTTAGGTTCGCAAGGTATTGTGGTAAAATGTACAGTTGCTATCTTTTTTCCTACGGTGGATTATGCGCGAACCGTGAGACAATGAGGCTAACTAAACAACAGCGTGCACACGATGCGAAACAATGAAGCAAACTAAACGACAGCGTGCACAATGCGCCATGCTATGCGAGCTAGTGTCGCGAACTAAACAACAATGCGAAATAGGGCGAAATTACTTTTCCGGTGTGAAATTTCCAGCAAAGTTAGAAGTTATACAACGAAAGCAATTTCTGACAGTCACTGCGAATCACTTGAAATCAGTCTTTTATACCGTAAATTAAATAGCACAAAGCGACGAAATTCATTAAGGGTATTCCACAGAAATTCTCTCAAATACACCAACGATCAAACTCGACTGAAATTCACTCAGCTGTTTAGTAAAAATTGTACGCGATGAGAAACAAAAGATTACGCGCCATTACAGCGCCAAGTTACAAACAACCAAACAAACTCTCACAACTTTAAAACACTCGATTGAATTACTTACAGTAATTTCCTTGCCATTCTAAAGAGAATAGATACACTTGTGTAGATAAATCGTCGATGGAAGTGTAAGATGAGCAAAGGTTGACGATTACCACTAGTTCACTCACGAAAAGTGATAACACGTCAAATTTCACCCGCTGTTACCTAGTCTCCCTTGTAGCCGTTTTTAGTGTCATCACGCAACCCTCCTCCCCACAAACGGCTGCTAACATTCGAACAACATTCCTTTATGCCATTTCAACCTATCACCGTTTAGGTGACATATCCCAAGAACAGTGCGCGCTAAAGTAATCTAACCAATCATATTGCATGTTTCATGTTGAAGTATGGCGACCCTTGAAGAAGCGTTTAATGTTGTAAGTAATACATTCCGAATTTCTAGCTTAAATGCCCAACAAGAAACAGGAATTAGGAAAATAGTCGAGGAAGGAAAGGATGTACTTATCAATCTTCCCACTGGTTTCGGAAAATCTCTACTGTGTCAAGCACTACAACAACAACAATCTTTATTCACACTATTCAGGCACATAAAGAACGGTAAGACAAAAAAGAAACTATAGAAAACGAAATGATAAAGATCATATAACTCTATGTACAATTTGAGTCAGTGTGCAACAGCCAAAGTAGCAAAGCTTTCGAGTTTGATTTTATCTCAGAAGAGCCTGGTCACATTGTCATTTATAATCCTTATGGAGGATCAGGTGTCTCATTTGAAGGAGTTAGGGATAAAAACAGCCAACATAAGTTCACTTGAGGATCATAAACGCACTCGCGTAGAAAATGGCCAATATTCGGTAGTTTATGGATCACCTGAAGCATGGCTGAAGAACGAACGATGGAAGTCAACGCTGACGAACCCTGTGTATTCTAAAAAATCTGTATGTCATAGCAGTTGACGAAGTGCATGTCGTAAGGCAGTCGAAAGTCTGTATAAATACGCGTATAAAACAACGGAAAATGTGATAAAATAGATTAATGCAGTTTATTTTCTTTAATGAAGGTGAATATCACAGGACAAGAAAATGGCAGCATCCCACGATTCTTACTCGAAGCTAGCTGAACCAATTAAGGTAACTGACGCAGCTAATGTGCCAATAGCAGCCCTGACTGCAACTGCAACGAAATTGTGCATGGAAAATCCAGCAGTAATCAAGTCCGAACAAATTAAATGTCGCCTATGTTGTGCAATATATGGATAAAGACATGGAACTGGGATGTTATTTTGGCCGGCTTGCCGATGCCAAAATAACTAAAACAGAATCGACAGAAAACTGAGAGAACTACTATTTATAGCCAAAATTTAAGACAGTGTGGTATACTTTATGCTACTATTAAAGCTCTTTTAGGGCAACATATGTTTGTTTGAGATGACTCCAGAAATGTCCTCATTGACATGATGACAACCACTCCTACAGCCAATAAGCAAAACATTTTGGAGTCCTTTCAGCCTGACAATGGTCAGCATTTGTCTAATAATAGCAACAATAGCCTTCGGAATAGGCGTTGACTGCCTAGGTGTTCATAGGGTCACACATTTTGGACATTCCAAAAATATGGAGTCCTATGTTCAAAAAACTGGTAGGACGGGAAGGGATAGCCACCAAAGTGGTGCATATGTTCTGTATCATGGAATTATGTTGAGCCATATTGATACCCGTATGAAGTCTTTCATTGAGGCTGAAGAGTGCCGGAGAAAAACCTTTCTGAATCACTTTGAGTCTTTGTCCGTGTATCCAATACAACCCCACCTTTGTTGTGACAATTGCGCTACTCGATGCAGATGTGGTTAGACACACTCAGATAACATTACCAAATATCCTATCAAAACACACAACAATACTATGTCTTCATCTAAAATAAGAGAAGTGTCACAACAGCTAAAGAAAGTTGTAGACAAAAATTTGATAGAGTATTACAAATCCATTGTCTTGCAACTAGTTGGTACCACTGCAAATGGTAATGTGAAGACCTTAACAAATTTACAGTTTATTTTGGGATTTTCCCGGCACCAAATATCACAGGTAGAGGCAAAGGTAAAGTCTGCATACTAGCCGAGTGGCTCATCAGGCTGGAGCTTATCCCGGTTTCAGTAGCAAAAAGCCACTAAGAGTATTGCTACTCCCCTCCGCATGGGATGCTAGTCCATTGCAGGGTTACCCCCAGCATTAAATTCGCCGGTACCCATTTATACACCTCGGTTGAGAGAGGCACTGTGAGAGTTAAGTGTCTTGCTCAAGAACACAACACAATGTCCCCAGCAAGGGCTCCAACCTGGACTGCTCGCTCCGGAGTCGAGCGCACTAACCATGAGGCCACCCCGCCCCCTACAAATATCACAGGTTCTGGATAACTTGCATAGAATTTTTCTCAATAGCTGACATTTATAAGTTGGTAGAAATATGGGACAGAAGGCATGCACAGAGGATTTTTCTCAATGGCTGACATTTATAAGTTGGTAGAAATATGGGACAGAAGGTATGTACAGAGAATCCTTTTAATTGTTATCAATGTATTTCAAGACATTAATGCTAACAGTGATGCAATAGTTACTGTAAATGATACTGACGGCTATGAACTTTATGAGTTGCTAGATGAATGGTAGGAATTTTTGCAAGATGATGAACTTTATGAGATGATTGTGGACAATGTGACAAATACAGCCATCGTCAAAGGAATGTGATCTAGTAACTCATCTAAACCGGTAACTGTAACATGTAATTAACACCCGCTAATGTAGCTTTCCTGTAAGCTGACATCCACCATATTTTCCTTGAGTGCCCACTTATGGAAATCATTCTCGTAAGCGGACAATTTTACTAATGAACACTTTTTCCAATTCCCGCGGGTGTCCACTTACGAGAGAGTTGACTGTAAAAAGTTCAGCATTGCAGGAAGAATGAATGCCAATGATTCAATCGAAGATGGCACAATGCCACCAGCAGTTTTGACCAATCTACCCCTGCCTATTGTTTTATTTTTTCACATTGTAGATGGGAAGTTAATGATTGTTGCTATAGTAATTTCAACACGTTTTGATGTCAGAATAAATGTGATTGGCTGGCGAAAAGTATTCATGCCATAATTTAACAACTGCATGATTGTTTTATCAGGTCAGGTCATAACACATGTGAAGTCTGTTTTACTATAAGAAAGATAATGTTTGATAGATGTAGCCAATATAACAGCTGAAGTTTGATTGCGAATACAGTGCAAGAT
Source organism: Orbicella franksi (assembly GCF_964199315.1). Classification (NCBI taxonomy): domain Eukaryota; kingdom Metazoa; phylum Cnidaria; class Anthozoa; order Scleractinia; family Merulinidae; genus Orbicella; species Orbicella franksi. Next base: position 11,509,457 of record NC_138157.1, read on the forward strand.
TCATGTGTGCCCCCATAGACCCTAATGAATTGGTTATAACTTTGAATTGAATCTGTTAGGCGGTGCTTCTGCCAGATTCAAATTGAGATATTCATTCTGTTTGTATAATGAGCAGTAATATTTAGAATACAACTTGTCACTATTTATAAAATATGAATAAGGAAACGATGGCAACAACTTGATTATTTAACAGTACATGTACTTTTTCAGATTACATTACTACAGTCGAACCCGTATATAACGGTCACCCTCGGGACTTGAAGAACTGGCCGCTTAATACAGGATCACTAAAAATACTCACTGGGCGTGGTTCAATGTCAATTTTAAAGGCGTTCGTGATATGGTACTGTACCTCAGCACATTGCGGAAATCTGAAAAGCGCTGACGATACTAAGCGACCGACTATCAGTTTGCAGTAGCTTTGTACATGATACTCCTTTATGTCAATGATGATGGACCGCATTTCAAACACACTAAAATACCGCATATGTAAAAAGACGTGGTTTAGTTTCCGTTCAAGGGTAGCCGCTTAATACAGGTAAAAATAACAAACAAAGACAAACATAGGACTGCTACAGGGTGGCCGCGGACGCTGAAAAGAGGTGGCCGCCTAATACAGGTAGCAAATACAGCGTTTGCATGAGCGAAAAATTGCCAGGGAATTTGAAAACTGTCCGCTTAATACAAGGTGGCCGCTTGATACAGCGCCGTTATATATATTTTCCACTGTACTACTTACTACTACTTTATTACTACTTGGTGTCTGTCGTCTCTCATACCAGACTGCCATTGCCAGATTGGCTTTGCTAATGGCAACTATACTAATCAAAGATTAAAGATAGTGAGGGAGGGCACTCAGGCGTAAGAGTGATGGTGATATGTGAGTCCTTTTTACTATTTTGGGGGGTTGAAATTTGCGATCCATAGCATTTTCCATGGGGTCACGATTTTTTGTAGTGTGTTGAGTACGAGTGTGGATTTTTTTTTAAACACGCAACAACTATTTCCCAGAGTTAAATTTGCCTTATGACCAGGGAATTTCTGGAAGTAGTTGCATGCAAGGGATCATCCGAATTTTCAGTGAGCAGTGGAAGGAGTTATGGGTATAAGGAAGGGGTCAGGTGAGCTTTACTCGTGTCCAGCAAACTTTTTGGTGGGCTCTGATTAGGACTATTTTTGCCAGGTAATGACAATTCTTCTTCATTCACATATACTTGACACTATTTCACCTCAGTACCTCCTGGGGCATCATACGTTTTGCACATTTATCAGTTCAAACTAGAAAAACAGTTTGAATTGTTCAAAGTTATGTTCTTTTCCATTTCAGATGCGGCAACAAATGTTCCGTTATTTCTGTTTATCTTCCTTTATAATATAGATAGGACCCTACGCGCAGTCTGATCGGTCAAAAATCCATGTTTTATCAGAGTATAAAACATAGAAAAAGTGTGTTTTATTGTTTTGCGTGTATAAAATCTATATCATAAAGCAAATGAAGAAGCCTAAGCCGTGTATTGCACTGTGATAAAACACTCCGGACATCTGAGAACACTCGAGAAATGCATTTCCCTCGTGTTCTCAAATGCCCGTAGTGTTTTATCACAGTGTAATACACGGCTTAGGCTTCTTTATTTGTTAACTAATGCCCCTGAGCACATTTTTTATGAGCTTACTTATCCAAGAATGTACTTTTGAGGCATCCAATTCCTTCAACCTGTCTCGCTTGAAGTCACAGAAATGAATGTAAGACCGTCCCACTATTTCTTCGAAGACATTTATAGTCGAGGTATGTATCGCCTGACGAAATTCGCACAAGGGTCTTCCTAATTGACTGTGGAAAGCCTACGGCACAAGTCCGTGAGGATGACTTCGAATAGGATACAGGCCAATGGGCAACTTTATCCGAGCATAATAACTTCCCTGTCGGCTAATCACGGTAGAATTGGCTACAGCACCAGGAGAAATACAAGTGGCAAGCGCGCTATTACTCGGGAACTATAAACACTTCGCAGCTTTCCCAAGGTGCGCTTCTGCGGTTTTCCCATTGTTGTCTTTGCTTAGTGAATGCTTCGTTCTTAGAACTTTGCGATCCTTGTAGATTCCCTTCAATTCCTGTTTAAGCTCTTCGAGGTGACCAGATGCCTTTTTGAACTTGATAAGGCGCCTATCATGCAGCTATCATGGCAGGATTTGCAAATTAACAACTCGCTGGTATCTGAATACTACTAACATTAACATCGAGGCAGGATCTAAAAATCGCTGAGGAATCGAAAGAACTTTTCCCAAATATGCAGACTTTTTCTTTTTTCTCAACTCCAACGGAACAAATAAAACAAAGATCGATTTGCAACACCGGCTTTTTCGGTGTTTCCTCCATTGTAGAAGAACACTTGCGAGTTCGCGGAAAAAACGATGTTGATCACATTCTTCTTTGCTCTGATTGGTCACATCAGAAACGATGTTAGTGATCTCACAACAAAGAGAAAGGTATGTTGTTCGAACGTGAGCAGCCGTGTGAGGAGCGTTGCGTGACGACACTAAAAACGGCTGCGAGGGAGAGTAGCTGTTACCGCGACCGTGTTCAGAGATGAGAAAATCCGGACCGCGCTAAGAACCAATAAGATTGCAGGATTCGTTACCGTGCCCTCTCGGAAAAGATGGATATTCATATTCCGTGGCTCGAAAATTACCAACCTTCCAGCCCTCCCTTCCTTAAACTAAAAGCCTCACGGAGGAGTCAAGTGTATGCCACTGCTCTCCCAGCACTTTGGCAGTGGAGTTGGGCACGCAGGGTACGAGCTAAATCACCGACAAAAAAATGAACGAACTTTGAGCTAATTATGAACCGTGCTTGGCAGCAGGCCGCACAGTAAATGAATCATACAACTTTTAAAGTTAACACCATAATGGTTCAGTAATTAGTGGACGAAAACCCCCTAACCCATCCTAATAGTGCACTCTGTACTAAAACAGCAATAATGCAATACAAGGTAAATGAATCTATGGCAATCTGAGGAATGTGTTGACTTACATGGTGTTCTGTAATCATAACTCATCGATCTCGCTAAAGCTTCATCTCGTCGAATTTGTTCCTGAATAGCATCCTCTTTGTCCAGCGTTTTCTTTCCTGTAGTCTCTTTAGGGTTCTCATCAAAGTGGCCCTCTGGTATGACGCTTTCTAAATCAACAAAGCGTGCAAATCCTGTGCTACAAACAAACAATTGCCGTCCATTCCGTTTTCCATTGCCACTCCCAATCCTTTCATCCTACACGTAAACGAGGTTGAAAAAGAAATAAAGTTTTCATTCATCCATGCATGCGTTCGTTTGTGTGTTCGCTCATTCATTTAGTCAGTCACTCTCAGTCAATCAGTCAGTCATGCTCATTCACGAATGAGCATGACTGTTTGTTCGTTCGGTCATTTATTCATTCCTTCGCTCGTAAGTTCGTTTGTTCGTTCTTTCATTCCGTCAGTCAGTCCCCATATTATTAGTGTAACTCCCCGCATACTCATATACTCAAATTAGTACTAATTTACTCACAGATTGACTCTTTGACACTTACCAATAGTAAAGTTAGGCAAGGGCATATCGCTTTCAAAATAATTGGTTTAAACTACTGTGCTTCAATAAAAGAGGAGTTTGATTTATGGCAAATTTGAACGCCTGAATAAAGTGGCTCAAAACAGTTTCCAGCACTTAGATTTTGATGGGTCATTGTAATACCCTTAATAATATACATAAAAAAATTACTCGATTCCGATTGGCTAAGAGCAGTCCAGTTCAAGTGTAACACCGGTGCAAAAAGTGTAACACCAATGGAAATTACACGTGGTAATTCTGGATTATGATTGGCTGACAGAAAATAGGAATTTTTCTCCGCCAATGATATCACGTAAAATGATGACGAAAATTTTGAGTGGAAACTTTGAAAAAAAGTTTTCTTGAATGAGAAAAATGGCATCAAGAAAGATCTTCCGGCACTTCCTCCACGCGAACTTTTTCACGTTTATATTATTAATAATCATACGGTTTTTCTCGTTCCGTTTGGAATTAATTTGCACTTGTGAGGTTTTCAAAAAGCTCACTCGTGCAAATTAATTCCAAAGTGAACTCGAAACCATATGATTGCCTATACTAATTACAGCTTTAGGGGCTTACAATTCAAAAATGGCACGGTGAATTTTTTTTATATATTATCAACATTTGATAAGCATGATAAGACGCAATTTTTGGCAAAGTTTAGAAAAATTCTGTTGGTGGGGTTCAGAGCCACCTTAAATTTTCGAAAGGGTGTTTTTAGGTCATGCTGTTGCTATGGTAACCTATTTTGATTGGGCAATGATTGGGCGGCTTTTCGATGCCATGATTGTAGCATCAAGTGATAAAGAGTGGTTATAATGACCCATCGAAATCTAAGCGCTGGAAACTGTTTTGAGCCACCTTAAACAAATTTTCCACAGAGTGACACAGAGGATATCATTCCAACAACAAAATCTCAATGCCACTCATATACGTAAGTTGTCGTTTCACTCTTTTCTCCTCCACCTTGCAGAGTATTCAACTAAATATCCTATGATATATATGCATGTATCACCCCAAAGGGTATGGTTTCAATTATTTTGATTTTGGTAAACATTTTCAGGCGAAAAGGGGTATTTTTTTACTAACTAGATGTCAAGACACATGCACTCAACCTTCCAGACACGACTCCTGTGGTAGGAAACGACGACTGCAAGGAGCTAAATTGAAAACTAGACAATCATTTCGCGTTGAGGATAAACAAACACCATCCCAGATACACATTCAGCAAACACAGGCCAGAACTAGGAGAGAGCATTGTTAGCTACGCGCGTTTACGCGAAAAGGCGAACGATTTCGAATTCAAAGACAAGATCATGAACAGAATACTAGAACATCTAATAATATGTACTTATTGACTGAGTGGGATGGCCGGACGAGAAAATATTTGGCTCGAGGTGAGAGCGTGCGGACCGAGCGCCGACCTCACTCAGTCAATAAGTATTTTATCATATGACCATTTTGTTGTTGGCTTTTGATAAAGTTGTGAACTTCTTCATTTCAGGAAGTGTTTACTTTCTCTCTATGCTTTCAGAGTAAGTTGACAACTAATTAGTTTTGCATGGTAATTCGGCAAGATAGTAAAAATCACTGTCAGAATGTTCGCTTTCATCATTCATTTTGAAGAAAATAAAATTTTGCGTCAACAAAATTGTTTCTTTTAATAACTCGCATCGATTTTGCGGGGCCGTACGCATTTTTCCGACTATATCACTTCGACGCATACGGCCCTCATATGGGACCTTTTTCTTATGGTTTTCCAAAGAATTAGCGTGCAGGCCCGAACAGATCTTATGATGATCGATTTATTAGATGGAAAACCAAAAGGGAGATATCAACAAGTGAAAAACATGAAAGACTAGAAGGCATCCAAACTAAGACGCCAGTCGAAGTTCAGGCTAAGAGATGAGAAAGAAGGCGAAAGAAGATAACACAGAACTCCATCACAGTGACCACCCAGAAAGTCGAAGCAAGTGGAAGCAAGAACACAAGAAAGGGTAACGCCTGACAAAAGCTGCAACCACTGTAAGACCAGACCTAAACTGCCCATCCTACAGACAGCAATGACTATCCCTCTTGTTGCAATGTGAGACCAAATCAAAGAAAAGTACAGGGGACAAGTCAAGAGAGCAGCAGAGGCTGATCAGAGAGAAGCAGTGACTCAGACCATGAATACCTCCAACAGCAAGCAGCCCCGGTAGAATCAGTGATTATTAACTATTGTACAGAAAAAGGAAGATGGAGCAGACCCCCTAGACTACCTCTCTTGACACACACTGCCTGACAGAAGAAAAAACACTAAGAAGATCATCAGAAGGACTATCAATGCAAGTGCAGAGCTTGTACTAGTCATAACACGGATCGAGAGAACTGCCAGGGGAGACTGGGAGAACACAAGCAAGATAAGGACAAAAAGCCATACTTAAGTAAAAAATATCAGTTATCAGATCCACAAAGATTAATATTCAGAGAAGTGTTATCGCACTGCAAGCAGCCCTCTACGGAAAAGTTGTCATGATAGGACGCAGTATAGGATGCTTAGGCAAGACCAAGACCAAGCAGTTACTGAGAGGAAAATAGTGGTCCCCATTAATGAACAGTATGAACAACACAGCCAGAGCTTTGAAGGTAAATACATGTAGCAGCAGGAACAGAGAACAGAGAGGAGCCTAACAATGTACATGTAACAATTCAAACATCCCAAGCCAACTGTTGGGTAAAGTATCCCTAGACCACAGTGGACCATATACACCCAGATGGTCATTATATTATGTAACCTCTTTCTAATCGACAAATGGATCACATACTCAGTTGTAGAGCTATATGTAGTAGCATCAACCAACTGCCAAGTCAACAAACATATTTAAAAAAGCACATCTCTGTCATTCATGGAACACCAAGGAGAATTGAGAGCGACAACAGACCACCACTCAACTCTAAGGAACTCATTGAATTTGCAATGCAAGAAGGATTTTAACACCATAAATTAACAATCCTTCACCCTGAAAGGCGAATGGTGAAGCAGAGAGGTTCATGCACATGCTAAACAAGATACAGCACATAGCAAGTTTGCAAGGGATTAAAGATCTGTTCGAGAGACAGAATGTGATACAAGACATGCTAATTGCTTATAGACCACAAGCCACAGGAATCACACCTTATGAAGCAACAAGAAGAACAACAGTAAAGATCAAGTTGGACCACATAAATCCCAAAATGAAGACATCTCCGAAAGATGATATCATAAACCCGTGAAATGCAGAATACAAACAGGGAATAAAGCAACAAATGGAAGGAAGAAACACCAGAAAAAGGACACTGCTCTCTGGAGGCAACTATGTTCAAGCCAAGCAACCAAAAAAGAACAAATAGAGTACACCATATAAACCAGTATTTTACTGTGGCTTGTAGATATATTAACAAGCATATGAACTGGGCTCGGCCTTAGCCCTTAAGCCATCCCAGTTAATTATTCCATAGACTTCCCACTCAGTAAAAGACAAAATTTGATGGTACATTTTGCATGATGCCAGGTCAAAAAATATGTGCACAAAATTAATATGTATGCCAAAAAAGATGTCAAAAAAATTGTATGTAATTTCAACGTACAGTTGTCTGGGCCAGATCTAGGGGGTTTGTGAACGTGAACCCCCTAAATTAAAAATAATTAGGTATTAGGGTGTATAACACACTGACTTGGCCTCAGAATGCTGGATTAATCCCATTTTTGAAAACCTCAAGATTAAATATTTTCCAGGGAAGGATGCCAGCAGATGTCCCTGGATCCCCCTATAGGGGACTTCCTTCAGCCATCTGTATCTCAAACCCCCTCCTCTAAAATCCTGTATCTGCCCCAGAGTTGTATAAATTATTACGTACCTATATTTACAGTACAATTTAATTACTTTCCAAGATAACATGGCTTACCAGTTCCAATCCGACAATTGTTTGTATATTTCCACTTTCATCCTCCTCCTCACCAATATACCGCACAGTCCCTCTGGCTGGATGATCCTCAATGAATGCCACAACTCTTTGATTCATTTCAAGTAAATTCTCAATTCTTTGTTGAGGTGACTTTTCTTTGACATTTCCTTTCAGAATTGATGACAAAACTGTATCTCCTCGAGGTGTCAATTTATCAAGACTAACAAAAACCCCAGAATCTAGTGTACATTCAAAGTACCGCTTGTTTTCGAATGTCCCATCACATGTTCCCTGCCATTGGGCATACTAGAAATAATGTGTAAAAAAAATCTATATTAGTTTTCATGATAATTACGCTATACAGAAAAAATAATCATGATCATTGCAACTAATCTGTTAACTACTTTACAACCAAAGTAAGGTCTTAATGAAAAAATCTCAAGCCCAGACCTTGCCAAAGTGAATGAGCAACAGCGAGATCAATACCACAAGGGCAAGGTTTGAGATTTTCCCGAAAAGACCAAATGTTCATATCATTTGCATACTTATTGTATTTATCTGTGATCTACTCTTACTATTTTTCCATTGGCCTCAGAAGTAACATATTTTTAGGTTTCTTTCATCCGCAGAACATGCAGAGCACTGAAGCCCAAGCTGGCTCTTACTCTAAATTCCACTGTGCTAATAGCTAGGACACTGAATGAGGCTGAACTACTAATTACTAGTTACAGTCAATTCTAAACCTGCAAATTAAAGAGCATTACCAATGGTATTTTTAGGAAAAGCCCTTTAACACACTTTCAACAAGTATGTAAGCTTACAACAAATTATGTGAGAATGGAAATTGCATGTAAATAACAGTACTTCCCCAAATTATCTGATTTAGGGAGGAAAACTACTGTCAACAATGTTTTGTTGAGCAAAATAAATCCTAGGACCAGGAAACTGTCAAAATTCTCAAAACATCAAAGTAACAAATCTTCAAGCATCTTCAGGAAAGAAGTCTAAGACATTTCATTTGAGGAAAATGTTCAAACGCATGTTCCGATTCTAAGAAATGAGAGCGCGTGGTGGGCAATAAAATTAAACAATGTTTGCCAGTTTAACTTTCCAATCTACATTTAGTAGTTTGTCCTTTGCATATCAGTGGTTTCATTTCTTAGAGGGCATTCTCAGCAAAAACAAGACCAAACAAATTAATAGTTAAAAAGGTCGCAACTATGAAATATGATTGCTGGACTTTAATCTTCTTATCACTTATTTATTTGACCACTACTCACAATGGCTAACTCTTGGTTAACAAAGTCCTCCATCTTTCCTGCTGTGCAAGGTATTACAAAACAAAACCTTCCTCATTTCTCCCACCACTAAAGGCGAATATTCATTCAAATCTGCCTACAAGTCGCCATAAACAGTTTGCCAGTAGTGCGCCCTTTAAGGGGACACCTACATAACTATGATTGCAAATGAGAATGAGTGCAATTGAGAATTCATGAGTTTAAAAACTGAAAGTTATTCTACAATCAGGTTTGGCTGATAGAAATTTCATCACTAAAAGCTTAAATAAGGGTGTTCACATAACCAGGATCAGACAGAATTGGATTTAAAAAACCTGCAGGTGTTGCTCATTCTGCAAGGCTCCAAATATTAGTCTTACCAGCTTTATACTCTTCGATTTGGGGTGGGGGATGGGGAAGGGGGGAATTTATGACGGGCCCCATTGATCCAATCCAGGTATTTTTATCAGTCCGATCGGACTTGGCCCTACATGAAGTTTTGATTGTCTGATCCGATCCGATGTAGGTTATGTTAATACAATCCGATTTAAATTTTGTGAACGGTCCTCAAAGATAGAACACTTGCATCAAACAAGCTACTTACTGGCAGCTCAACTCCAAACATAGTGCCAAGACAAGACGGTAATTCCCCCTTGAAACGAACAACACCACGCAAATTAACTCCTTTCACTGAAACAAAAACTGAGTCGCCTGGTAAAAGTTGGCGCCCAAACTGCAGCCCTTGTTTAAACGTTTGATATCTCAATTCAGAAGCAGAAATCGCCAAAAGCAAGTTGACATCTTCGTCCGAAAGTCGAGTTACGTCCGCTGTGCTACATTCAAGACACAATGATTTACGTCTAATGCCAACAAGGGCTATTCTATCTGAATGTCGTTTCGCTCCAAGAATAGCTTCAAATAACTCTCCCCTGGGTACAAATTCTGTTCCAAAAGTATTTCTTGCTTGATACCAAGTCGCAAAGTCCTCTCTTGCTGGTTCCAAGTCCTCTTCCCTTGTTGTTTCCGGCAGGTCCGTGTCTGGTTGACTCTGGCTATTTGCTCTCACTGATGACACTGCAGAAACAGCAGCTCGCGCAATATGTCTCAAGTAAGCGAAAATTCCTTTATCGACTGCGGCCACACTACCACGGAGAAGAATATATTTCCCCTTGGTCTCTTCCTCGTCCATACCGTATCGCAGACAAATAGAACAACGAATACACCGTATCAAGAAATGGTCTATTGTTCCGGCTCAACATCTCACTTTCAGTAAAAATGAATAGCCTTTTGTTCTTGGTAGCCCTGAGGGACTTCGTCCGAAGCCAAGCCAAAATCGTCGCCGTTGTTCGCAAAACTTTCGGCATAACAATTAAGCTGCACTTGGGGGTGGGCAGCGTAATTTTTTCTCTCGTAAAGTCAATTCTCACCGTTGTACCCTAAGGCAAAATTGACCGCCGCTGTGCGCATTGGGGGTGATCACAATTCAAAAACTAATTATCCACATGTGTCGTATTCGGACCACGTCTATCTAAATACAACCCCCGGTTTAAATCCCTTTTTATTCTAATTCCGACTCGTTTTAATAGGTATGCTGCTGAAAACATTCTTTGTCTGTCATTCGTGCGGCGTTATAACTTTTCTGCTTTTTATTAAGTCGACCGCGCGGTGGTTAGAGTGAAGAATGTGTGACCGAATTTCTGTTTTTGCGCGTATAAATCTTTCTCTGAAACCTGGCAATCGTCATGGAAGTTATTCTTTTTCAATTTTTTTAGTGTTCGCAGAGCGTCCAGATTTTGACTCAACTGTTTTCAGTCGAGCGCCCGGCACTTTATAAAAGAGGTTTGACTTTTTAGTTTTGAAAGAGCGCCGTTGTTTTCAATCAAGCTCGCAGTAAACGAAGGTGTGATCATGCACGCTAATAAAAGAACACTTGACCCGATGAATGAAGCGCGGCATTTGAATGAACTCAATTTTAGTAAACAAATCTAGAACGGTGGAGTCGTGATTCACAAAAAAATACGTTGAGAGTAAAGTGAAAATTATTAAAGAGCAGAGAAACGCTACCCAAAACATCGCGTCTGTAATTTTAATTATTTTTTCCCTGATTTCTTTCCGCTAGAAATCGCTGTGGACATCAATCGGTCGGCGAGGAAAGATGCGCGAGCTTCGAAGCGCTGTTAAGAGCTATTAATCTCTGGCCGAATGCTCGACTGAAAGCAGTCTCTCCTCCTGCTTTTCAATCCGTGGGTCGAACGCGGAAACAGCGGGAGCACGAAACGAGCGGCTTTGCCGCTCGATTATCGCGCTCGCTCTTTTCGCGCTCATCCTACACTGATCTTATGGGTTTACGAGCGAAAGAGAGCCTGTTCGCAATCTAGCCAAATGCGAACTTCACTTTCACTTCCACGCGTGGTGAGTCTACCAGGTTAGAGCAATTTTAAAGCAAAAAGATGCCTTACTTGTTGGCAGCTTTTACTTTCACTTTTAAATACATTTGTACAACCTCCACCCCACCAGCCACCCCCAGCGCAACTATTTGCACCGACAGGATTATACCAATACCATCTCCCCTCAGGAGAATTTTAGGCCTCACGGAATGGTATGCAGTACATCAGCAGGAAAAAATTTATGACATGCGCAGTCGAACCGTTTCTCGGGAACACTTGCTCCAGTCAAATTATTGTAAACTTTTTGGCTGAATATCGTCTTCCGACGCGAAGTTTTTGACCCATAGACGTGCAAAGAAGGAAGAATGGGACACAGCTGAAAGTTCTACCGTTTTAATTTTTTCTCTTTCGTCGCGTAAGTGGCAGAAATACGTATTTTTTTACTTTTTTGCCGTCCTCAGCGGGCAGAGGCGGTGATATCAAAAAACCGAAACGGTGAAATTCGAGATTTGCCTTCTAGTTTCCTGGATAATGAAGGTCTAGGGGCCTAGACAGCTTGCTCTTGAAGTTATTTCAACTTTTTCCCCGCGCCCCCAAGATATTGTAGTGGAATAAATATCGAATGTACTAAGCGCACGGAGACAGCTTGGGAGATGTTAAATTCGAGGCTACGAGAGGTGAGTTCACGCTCCATTCTTTCAGGTAAATACCCCCTGCTAGTATTGATTAGTAAGCCACAACAACTGTTTGGTATTCCAGTAATGATTTTTTTCCAACATAATAGGCACTTTCATTTTTAATGATCTGAATAAAGGTGGTCTTGTTTAGACATCCCGCTGTTGATAATATTTTCATGATATTTTGGGAGGGAATAAAATTATTCAGTCTATTGTGCGTTTTATCAGTTACATCAGGTTTTAATAAACAGTGCTCTGCTTTACATTCCACTATATTAAGTTACTTTCGATTCCTTTCAACCTTGTTTTTTCTCTCATGCAACATGGTACCTCATGTACATTAGTACACTGCTTTATGTTATTTTATTTTATACAAGCTACACTCTTGTGTAATTTTAAGCAAACTTTTCGTTAAAAATTAGCAATACTGACATTTTTGCTGTGAAAATTATGCAGCTTACTTATCATGCTAGTTTTAAACAACTGCCCCATATGAATGATAATGAAAAACTATGATGTATGTTCAAATTCATTGTAAACTGCCGACTGTACAACTTTACAGCAATCATGCATTATAATCACTCAGAAGTATTTTTATATTCACATTCCCTGTAAACTGCTGACTTTACAACTCTACAGTAATCATGCATTACATTATAATCACTCAGAAGTATTTTGATATTTATGATCACTATTATTTACACTGCAACAATTTGTATTTTACAAATGGTTAAGACTCCCCGCAAACTATTACTTTATCTGAATCTCAGATAGAACATGGTTGAAGCACATTTGTTTAGTATGAAATTGTTACAATTGAAAATAATCTTTTCACGAAAATACATTTTTAGAAAGAGCCACCCCATATTTGACTTTCATTCTTCTTGCATAGGTAACTGGGTGGTATGCATGTCCAAAGTGGATGGAAGATCAATGTTCAAAGACTGTACAATGTTTGGCAGGTTTTGTACGAAGAACTGGCATTCTCGTGGACATATGCCCTGGGTTTATTGATCTCTGGGCACCAGGTGTGGACACCTACAATGTGCCGCTCTTCACCACCTTTGTTGGAGTCATCACTCCATAAATGGAAATCATATTGGCTACTTGCAAATCTTTTGCATAATATCAGTTTATTGGCTTCCCCTAATAGGATATTCCAGTCTGCCAGTGTGGATGGTGAGACAACAACATTTGTTGGGGGGCTACAGTTGAATAAAATACTGAAAATTAGATGTAATGCAATGGGTGTCTTTTGGCTAGAAAGCAAACATGCATGCTGTAAATATCTCATGCAGGCCATAAACACGACTGTTCTATGATTTGTTCCATTTTTGCCATGAGAAAATGTATCCACAAGGGAATACCTAGGTTTCTTTGCATTTTCATCATTTTCCTTTAATTGTCTTTTCAGCTTTGTGGAAGCAGATTTTGTCCCTCGTAGTTTGTTACCAACTTGTTCCGTTTTCAATTCAGTAGACTTCAAAGTTCTTTCACGCTTCTTTGCTTCACTTTGTAACTTCAAGACATCTTTCCTTAGGTCATTGTTAATTGTTCTCAAAAATACTGTAAATATGAAAATGTCATTATTAAAAACTGTTCCTTGCTATGATAAATAGGGCCTTACAAGTTTTATGAGAGTATAAACTTGTATTTTCTGTTATTTAAATAATAAATTTAAGGATAGAAAAACTAAAGTATACAGTGTACTTGTGTAGATTTCTGAAAGTTACTGTTTCCTCAGCGGTCCGCTTATATCCAGTCGAGGTGTTAACTTGCTAATTTACAAAACGAAAGGCAGACAAACCCTTTGGGGAAAAAAATGCATTCTCACAAAATTTACGACGACTAAAATTTGTCGGTCGCTTTTGGTTAAAAGGCTGTTTTTTTTTTTTTTTTTACATGAACCTACGAAAGTACCTGAAGTATTGGCGTAATATACGAAAGCCGGCCGGCCACACAAAATTAAAAATAACCTAAATATCTATCCAATTTTGAACATTTTGCAATGGTTCGAGCAAGCAGACTTTTTTAAAAGAGCATTTAGCTGCGATTCAAATCTGGTTTACTGCGTACCCAGCTATGAAGGAGCCCTCTTTTTGCGAAGCGGTGATATCCAGTCCAGAGTATGTTATTAAATTTTTGTCTGCTTCGGAACTCGGCGTCCAACTCGATCGCCAAAATCGCCGCTTCAAGTTTGGTATATAGAACAAAGCCGTGTCCTACGTGACCATACCATTTAGTTTCCATTTAGCTTCATTTTACAAACTTTTTAAAACTATTTTCCTTTTAAGTATTCCTTGACCCCTTGTAGTGGGAATGTATTATTACGTTAAATAAGTTTGAATTCAAAAGTTTTAGTGACAACATCGAAACTCGCATTTATTGACATCGCCACGAATTTTTAATGTGTTTGTGGGAAAGCGGCTTTTACTGGTAATTCAGAAACGTTACGAAACACTTTTTAGGAGATTTATAGACGGCTTGATGACTACTTGAGCAGACACTTACCTATACTTCGTCGTAGAGTTTGTGTTGTCCTTTTCAGGCCGGCACTTTCACACTGTAGGCGTTTACAGTCCCGCTCGAGTTTGTCGATTTTTTCCTCGCTCGACAGGTTTTTCAATTCTTCGCGGACACTGCTTGCAGCTATTTTTTTCACGTTTTCATTGGTAATTTCTTTCTTCTTCTTTACTGACGGTTGATTTAACCGGGAAAAATGACTGCCGTGAACTCTTTTTCGTCCCATCTGCTCGACATTTTGTTGCAATTTCAAAATAATTTGCTTGAGTGAGCTTGAATGTAGACATTGGCGAGTTGAGCCCGCGTATTCCCAGGAACAGCAGTTTCCCAAAAAAAGTACTCTGTGCATGTCCAGGGGCGGGGCAGAAGACTCCTGAAATTTTCGTATAGGCATCATCCAACAAAAAATGACGTCACATCCGGTTTAAACGGCGCTTCGCGGCTCGTTTCACAAAGCGAGAAAATGGCGTTTCAATTAGTCATGATTTCCCTCTATTTGTAAACCATCAGTTTCGTTTCATTTTATATTGAGTATGGAAGGATGTTGCAGACACATTACTTCGACTTTTGAAGCAAAAATTTCGGGAAAAGAGAAAAGTTTATTATTGCTTTGAAGCAAAATATCGGAGAGCCTTCCGTCATCGTCGGGCCAATTTTACACATTTTCAAAACTGGTGTTGTTCCGACTTTTGGTTCTTGTTGTTCGTGATTTAGTGATAACAATAAGTGCAATAGCCTATAATGTTAACAACAACCTGGATGAAGTATTGCTGGCCATAGTTTGCACTGTGTACTACGGGAACATAATTAACAGAAACCGTTTAGCTCCGAAAGTCACTGTCACCAGAGCTTTTGTTGCTCTTGGCTCACGTGTATTGGTAGAAGAGACAAGCTGGATCGCATGCTGAAGGTCAGTATTCCACATTCCTACATCTCTCGTTGAAGATTGTTGTTTTCAGTAAGATACAGTACATCTGTATCGGTAGTTTGGTGTCATCAGTCTCTTTCTCTTCGGTGAGTGCTTTTAAAACGCCCAGTAAAAACTTGATTCACGGCATGGAAGCTTATGCCTCGCTGGATCGAAATTCGAGCAAGATTTTTAAGTTCTAGTCCTCCTTAAAAGTAATTAAATCAATTATTCAAATCCAAACCATCAGAGAGAATCTGCCATTGAAGCTGCCCTAAGTTAAGGTCCTGTTTATGGACCTTCCCCTTTGATAATCGTGGGGGTGTTCTTTGAGGCAACACAGGTCCCATTTGTATGGTCTCGGGTACCCGGGATAACCCTCCCCCTGAGGCAACTTTATCAAGTGTTTGTATGAGAAAATGTAGCCCCTGTAGGCCGAGTAAAAGTTGACCCTGCATGATTATTCGTAACTCTTATTGAATAATCAAATGTGCAACTATCCCTCTTTGTTTAAGTTTCCCTCACTCATTTGATCACAGTGGGTTTTGCTGAGTTAATTTTCTCTTCTTTGATACAAATTGCTGCTTTAAATCTTAAATCTAGACATTACGAGACACTCGCCATGCTGAGAGTTGTTCCAGTTAGGTGAGCCAAAGTGTTTATGTATACTCAAAGAAAAGTTGTTGGTTACTTTAGCTGCCAAGGCGAGTCAACTTGCCCACCTGAATTGTCTCACCCCCAAGTCTGGTTCGTCATCCTCATGTAAACGGTTGGTTGAATTTTGCAAAGAAATAAGTGAAAAGTTAGCTCCGCCAGGGTAACTCGGGGAAAGGGTTGTCTCTGGTACACAAGAGCTATTCTATTTTATTTCCATTTTCCCTCTTCCTCTTCCAACTGATTATGCAAAATATACTGTCCAAAATCTTTATGGGTACTGGTGTTTGAGAGTGTCATCTTTATCACTACTGTGGAATTTACCTCACCATACGGCCACCCCCGTTAACACAGCCACCTAGTTATTATGGCCACTCTATTCTGGCTCAAACAAAAGCTCAGTCGGTCATTTTCTTATTTATTAATTATACAGTCAGATTTTTGTGACCTGTTGGTGACCAGATTAACAGAATTTTGGCACATTGTAGGAGTAATTTATATACAATTTACAACAAGCAACAGGCATCATTTTGTTAGTGAAGTCCCATGCATATATGTAACTCTTGATTATTTTGAGATTTTATCTTTATTATGTCATCAAGGCAATGATATTTTGATTCCTGCTCCAGTGGTAAGGGGAGGGGGGGAACTCTCCTCTATGTGCTATATACAGCTGTGCAGCCCCAAAGGGTGTGGTTATTCAGTCGTTTTGGTCATAAATACTCTAGGGTAAGGCTTTTGCCCTCTAGTCTTTAATTTGTTATGTTTTTTAGAATAAGCTACCTCAATTTTCATCATTATTGATAAGACCATCAACAAAAGTCCTTCAAAACTTATGTTTAGGGCAACTGTAGCAGTCGCAACAGTCATAAATGGGGTAGGGAAAATCACAGATTTTGGTCATAAATAGGTTAAGAGTTTAACTTTTGTGAAGAGGGCTGCACTGACCCCCACCTAATTTTTCTGGGATGTACAAAACACATTTTCTTAGCAGTTACTACAGTCTTGCTTTAGTAAATCAAAATAGTACTTGCTGCCAGGTACTTTATAAAAGTATAACCCCTCCAGAAGCCTTCACAACGTACATGTAATATCAGGTGCTAACAATTTTTTTTTTTGCGGCTGATTAAAATTTGGTATTAAATTTTACTGAACTGGTGCAGATTTAATATACATTATATTTTGTCACACTTAGTTCACTTATTTTAAGACTACTCAGCAGCAACTAGTACCTCTTGTATGACCATGCAGTAACAGTATATTCCAAACCAAAAAAAAAGTACATGTATATGTATTACTATCCTGCCTGGAAGAGTGTGTAGAGAGAGCACACAGTGCAGTGCCCTACTGTATGTCTTTTGTTAGGCATAATAATCTTAAATTTAGAAGACTCGTATTGATCTTAGAATTCACAAAAAAGTTGATTTCTTGACAACTCTTCTTTAGCTGAGTCACCTCATAATAAATTAGCAGTTTGGTATGTTGTAGCATAGAACTTTAATTAATTAAGTTATCGCACCAGTATCACAGAGGTCATGGGTTAGAATCCAGTTCACACCTAATTTTTTTTTTCAGGCTATAATTTCACCTTTGCTTAAGTTGTGTATAGTACGTTGCAATGATCAATCATGTCTTTATAAGTTGATCAATGTATATATGTCCCACTGACTTATACTTCAACATTTTATCTTAAAGTTTGTTTATTTGTTTTATTGTGTGGTTCTAGAAAATGTCCATACCCACCCCAAGGAGATTATTGGAAATTCCAGGGATGGGGAGGGTCTCAAAAGCCAAACTTTTTAAAGAAAAGTATTAATAAAAATTGGAATTTCCATAGGGATGGGATGGGGAGATCTCTGTTTAATAAATACATAAATAATATGTACAGACCCATTATCTGATGTGAAGACTGTGCAACATATCCTGGCCAACGAGTTGCCAAGGTGTAGCATCCTTGTTATCAATTTCAAGTACCAAATTAAAGAAGATCAGCATGTTAGATGGGAGAGGGGAATTTTTCAAAATATCATAGACTAAAAATATATATATTTTCCAAACTCAATCATGTTAGTAGTGTTAGTGTCTATTTATTTATTTATTTATTTATTTATTTATTTATTTATTAATGAATACCTGTGAAGAGATAGTCATACATTCTTGCAAATATTCTGGGAGTCTCCCACATACCAGTTAGATCATCCAGTCCCCCAGGAAAGTTATGAAATTTATTGTCCAAGTAAACTACTGAACCATGGGCTCCAGTGGGGACAGTGCTATTACGATGCAATTTGCAGATGTGCTACATAATATGAACTTAACAGTTTTGTTACCATGGCAACAGACTGCATTTCAGACCTTCCCTGATATTCTAAGCTTTTCTGGCCACCTCATGGCCTTGATTAATGTTTTTCAAGCTGAAAATCACTGCATTATTGAAATTGGGTTAGAGGGGACTGGAAAACTTAGATTCAGTTGACAATTGGGAACATATTTTTATAGCCATATTAGTGTGTTGCCTGTAGAACTATAAGGCTACCAAGTTTCAATGATCTCTGCAGTATATATGGTCTCCACTTGATGTAATATTGGGTTTGGTGTATGACATCATCAGTCCTCTCATTTGCATATATTTTACACATTTTAAACTTAAATATCTCCAGAATTAATGCAAATATTTGTTAAGGTAAACAGCATTTGTAATCTATAGCGGAATTCTATTTGATACTCCTAAAAATTCTGAATCAAGGGGTAAACATTTGATGATAGTAGCATGCCAAATCATTGAGTTGAATTTATGCTGCTGACATTTACATGTACTGTAAGGTGTTGAAGAGAATTTTGGAGGGGAATTTGGTGTGTTTATTGAATTGCCAGAGGTTGGTTGGCTGGTTTTGTTATTGCTTTGTCATTATCTTCCATGTATTTTTTTTTTAAAAGCAGAGTGCTTGGTGGCAAAAGCAAAACTGGCAATATTCTCACTTACCTGTGTTTCTAAAGTCATGTTTTTAGGTTTTTGGGGTCAATCTATTAGTAGTTGCACTGTCTTAAATTACAATAGAAAAGATGTGATATTAATTATGTAAGTTATACTTTGGTATCGTTCATACCAAAATTATAGTAAGTTTCTGGTTCAATGTTTGCCTCTGCATTAATTTGATTAAACTACTGTAGTTTATTTTTTAACGGAATTTAATTCTGTCAAAAGGGAGGTGGGAATCTGAAAACAATAGTGAACTAGACCAACAAATATACAGAAATCTACCACCATTGCTTTCATGGCTGAGTGGAGATGAATCTAAGTCAGACCAAAATTAGAAAAAAAATTACTGATTTATTGGAGGGTTGAAATGGGATCCTGGCTATGGGAGAGTAGGAATCGGGGCTGAGGGGGGTGGGTGGTGTGCTTGTGAATTTAAGAACCTCTCTGAAAGTGAAAACAAACTGTAGGTTTGAAAAGTTTAAAGCAGAGGTAAAAATTATACTTTAATATATCTTGTTTATTAAGGTGGTAATGAGCATAATACCCACTTAGGGTGAGTCATTGAAACAATGACATAATTTATGTTTGTCTTTTCTCAGGTGGTTACCTCCTGGCATATACACCCCA
The DNA here is from genome assembly GCF_964199315.1 of Orbicella franksi. NCBI lineage: Eukaryota > Metazoa > Cnidaria > Anthozoa > Scleractinia > Merulinidae > Orbicella > Orbicella franksi. Next base: position 11,528,997 of record NC_138157.1, read on the forward strand.
CACAGGCATACAATGTTATGATTTAGATGATGCAACCTGCTTTCCCATGTTTAACATACACGTAAGAGTATTGATCTGTGGACCAGTGTACAAGTGTGATTTCTCTACTGATAATGAGAATTATAATAAAGATACAAAGCCACTCTGGTGTGATTTATTTAATTATTCCTTAATGGTAAAGTGAACCAGAATTTCCCTACAAAGGTCACAACGTACAAGGGAAGAGGCAAAAATAGAATTTTAAGTGTTAAAACATATGTTTTCATCATCAGTTTGGGCCTCTCTGTGAAGCTGCATAGTATACTTGAGGATCATGTTATACCCATTTTAATTCAAAATACAAATGGAAACTTGCATTGACAATCACTTAATCTCTTGGCACTGTTTTGTTTTTTAATAATTGCCTTTTTTCACAAAACAATAATTTGAACATCTTTGTTTCACAAGCTGGGAGGGGGGGGGGGAAGGGGTATTCTACAAAGTTTTAAATAGAAAGGCCTTATCTCAAGGTCCATTACCCCTTACCCTTTTGTATACATTTGTACCATTTTGATAGAAATGGCACCTCTTTTGTCGACCTTACATTGCAAAAGGGTAAATGTACCCCTTTAACAAACCTATTTAAGAATACTGCATCCCTTTTCTATTCCCTTGGAAAGAAGTTAATAAATAATATTACCGAATCTCTTCATTCTGGCTGAGGAGAGTAAATGAGAGCTTTTCAACAACATTTTAGAACCAGAAGAATGGAATCCCTAAATGACAGATTTTCCTACCCTTTCATACACCTCAACTTGTGAAATCTCTATCATTAATTTTATACCTGAAGCCTGAAAAAGGTACTCATCGTGAGCTGAGCCTCCCCATATAGGTCATTACAGAGAGCCTTCCCACATACACAAGTCAGGAACTCTTGACAAGTACTGTAAGTAGATGCTGGCTTTAAGACTGGTCTGAGCCAGCTTCTTCAGTTTTTTAGCACAAACTTGTTGCTCTCCGTCAATTTCTAGTACAAAACCTTTTCTTTGCTGATCTGGTCCAAGTTCACAGACACTAGCATCACTCTCACGACACTGACTCTATCACTGTCACTCACAGTCTGATTCTTCAGTTTCACTGCACCATGCTTCATCATCACTCATCATTGTTAGACATGAGTTCATTAGCTTGGAAAATTCACCAGCCTGGCAGTGTCACTGTTGCTATTGCCTGTTCCCAGACTTCCTTTTATGGCTAGGTGTAGGGGTATGAAATTTCACTACTGTTTACGAACAATTTGTTTAGATGGCATATTGAAAGTGATGAATTACTGAAAATTGTCAGTATTGCTAGTGTTCTCTCATTTCCTTAGGGATTGAAATATCTTGATGTAAGATTACAAAGAGAAAGCACACTGAAATATAATGCACAATTTTTTAGTAACCTTTCAAAATGGGTTGCCAATATGACAGGGATTAATAGATGAGGAACTTGGTCTGCAAACAGGGCAAATGAGAGGGTTTGAAGAAATTAAAGGTGCATGCTTGACCTCAGTGGGGGGCGGGGGGAGGTATTGGAACTTAGCGCTGCTGACGTCTAACACTGTTGAAACGGAAAAATAAATTTGATTATAAATGAGAGAAAACCACGACATGTCCAAATTACTTAATCGCCGTTAAAACTAATCCTCTTGCTTTTTTTTAAGGGGTTCACGGCCTGCCTGTAACGAAGCGTTTATCGATTAAGGGATTGCTTAGAGAAAACATACCTTGTTTAAGGTGCTTAACCAATCGTAACATATTTTATGGCATCAGTTTGAGTCATGAGCAAACACACGAGTTTGTGTTAGTGTCGATCGGCAAGAAAGTTCCGCAAAGCGCGTTATGTGTGTGGGTCTATTCTTGCAGTGATACGATTAACAGCACTCAAGTACTCTCGAGTGTTTGGCAACAGTAAATTTTAAAAAAGGCGCTTCTGTTAATAAGGTTCCCCCATGTCTAGAAACCTGTCATCGTGCATTTTTCTTCGTGTGATGCCTACCTAAGAGAATAGGATATTTGAATTGAGTGCAACTTACCTAGAATTCATTATTTCCACACAAACGATGACTCCTGTGGAATTCAGCGAGGAAGAAATGGCGACATTTCGTAAAAAACACGCCTTCAAAACAGCGTGTTTTTGAATATATAATTACCCTGTCCTTCAAACAAACTGATATGACGAGGAAGAAGACAAAATTTTGTTTATCGTGGCCAAATAAAACGTTAAAAATATCCGGCCGATTGCAAAATATTACCATTTTACTTACTGAGAGAACGATTATGCCATGTTCAAATTTGATTTTGCCGCTCAGTGCTCTTTTTTACCGGATGTGACGTCATTTTTTGTTGGATGATTCAGATACACAAAAAGTGCCAGGCGTCGCAGAGTGTTCTCCCCCGCCCCTGGTGCATGTCTCAAAAACTTGGGCATCAGGGGTCCAAGGGGGAGGATACCGTTCCGTGAGACCTAAATTTGTCTTTCGTTCAGTCTTTCCGATCGTTTAAATTTCTCGCTCGTATGGTAATCGGAAATTTCAAAAACTCCCGCGGGCATTTAGAAGCTTATACCGCCATTGTTCAAAATGACCATATAAGACCAATTTTAGGTCTTATAACAATACCTATTGTTATCAATGTTGAGCCGGTTTTCTTGATACGCTGATTCCAGGAAAAACCGGAAGTTGCATGCAAGCGAGGCTTAATAGCCCTGGAGCTACCAATCTCGTTTCCAGAGCCCACATGTCGGTCTTGGCGCTGACCAAAAGACACGTGGGCTCTGGGAACGAGATTGTCGAGCTTGCTACGTCGATCAATATGGTCGACCAATATGACGGACGAAATATCGGATGAATTGGAATGTATGTAAGTTTAGAGCTACCTGTCCGGAGCAAATGATGAAGAAAAGGAAAAAAGTTGGACACAAGTGCTGTGTAGCTGCAAACTGTAATAATCGAAGCGACAACCGACCTGATAAACCATTCCACGAGTTTCCTTCGGATAAACAGAGAAGGAAAACGCGGGAAATCCGTATGAAATGGGGACATGCCTACTTTACCACGGTAGGAAATAAGTTTTCCTGTTCCGAGCACTTCTTGCCAACTGATTTTAAAACCGAGTCTGACGGGACACAGACGCTCATTAAAACCGTGAGCCGCAACCTCGGTTTTCCCTTGGAAGGAAGGAAGGAAGGAAGGAAGGAAGGAAGGAAGGAAGGAAGGAAGGAAGGAAGGAAGGAAGGAAGGAAGGAAGGAAGGAAGGGAGGAAGGGAGGGAGGGAGGGAGGGAGGGAGGGAGGAAGGGAGGGTGGGTGGGAGGGAGGGAGGGAGGGAGGGCGGGCGGGAGGGAGGGAGGGCGGGCGGGCGGGAGGGATTTCATCTGGGATGTATCCCACGAAATTAAAAATGGCAAAAATTATTCCTATTTTTAAAGCTGAAGATAACACCAATGCAAACAACTACAGGCCTATTTCTTTGCTGTCTAACTTTAATAGGATCTTCGAAAAACTGGTCTACTCCAGAATGGAATCTTTCATTGAGCAAAATGATATACGTTCTTCATCTCAATATGGCTTCCGCAAAGCGCATTCAACACAGCATGCAATTCTTGACATTGTAAGTACCATACAGGAAAATCTGGATAAGCGCTTGTTCTCATGTGGTGTATTCATTGACCTGAAAAAGGCTTTTGATACAGTCGATCATAAAATTCTTTTACACAAGTTAGATCACTATGGTTTTCGTGGTGTTATAAATAAGTGGTTCTCATCTTACTTGGATGGTCGAACTCAAACTACGCAAATTGGCTCTTATATATCTAAAAGGCAAGATACCACTTGTGGTGTACCGCAAGGCTCAGTCCTAGGCCCTTTACTTTTCCTAATTTATGTCAACGATATCCAAGAATCCTCTGACAAACTTAAATTTTTTTTATTTGCTGACGACACGAATGCCGTATATGCTGACAAAAATCTTAAGTCCCTTGAGTCGACTGTAAATCAAGAACTCTGCAAGTTGTTCGATTGGTTAACGGCTAATAAATTAACCTTAAATATTAAAAAAACAAATTTTGTTATCTTTAGACCAGCTCAGAGAAAACTTACTTATCATCCCAAAATTATGATATTCGATAATGATCAACAAAAGAATGTGGCTCTAGAATATAAAGAATTTGTGAGATATCTAGGTGTAATAATTGACAATAATCTTTCTTGGAAACATCATATTGATCATGTAGCTATTAAAATAAGCCGAACTGTAGGATTGATTTGTAAACTACGGCACTTTCTGCCAAGACAAACTCTTTTAACTATTTATAGATCCTTAGTTACTCCTTATTTAACTTATGGTTTGGTGGCCTGGGGCCAAGCATATAAATCACACCTTGAAAAGCTTCTCAAGCTCCAAAAGCGAGCTCTTCGCTTTATTTATTTTTCTGAGCGAAATCAACATACGATTCCTTTATTTATTGATGCCAGTGTTTTACCGTTAAAATTGTTGTATTATGAGCTTTTAGCTAACCTTATGTTTGAAATAAGACACAGAAATGCTCCTGGAAACATTCAAGATCTCTTTCAAGACATTTCTGATATTCATTCTTACAATACTCGATCCTCTGTCTCGAATAATTTTTACACACAAAGTTCTAGACTCTCAATTCAAGTGAATTCATTTTCTAGAATCGGAACGAAAATTTGGAATGAAATGCCTATATATTTAAGAAAGCTTCCAAAAAATGTCTTTAAGAGGAAAATAAAACAAATACTTTTTGAAATTCTAGCTTCAGAAGACTGTTATATTGATCTTACAGAAATCGTTCAAAAAGTAAAGCTGAATTTATTTTCCTCCTAATATGTATTCATTAATAGTCAATAATTTCGCTTTAGTGTATCTGTGGTCTCTCGTCGTAACTGTTGTTAATTATTATTTTTAATATCGTTAGTTTATTAGTTGTCTTTAGTCATCGTTGTCAATTCTAGTCTCTTTAGTTCTCTTGTTACCTTCAGTTGTATTTAGTTGTACCTAGTTGTATATTAATAACTCGTCCAAACATGACCCGCCTAGATTAGCTCAGCTATCCGCGGGCGCGTTGCAATTGTAATCTTAATTGATAACAAATAAAATGTATGTATGTATGTATGTATGTATGTATGTATGTATGTATGTATGTATGTATGTATGTATGTATGTAAGGGAGAGAGGGAGGGAGGGAGGGAGGAAGGGAGGAAGGAAGGAAGGAAGTAAGTAACTAAGTAACCATTATTTAAACACGATAAGTAATTAAGCTTGCAGCTTGTGGGGTCGTGTATAAATAAACAATAAAAAATAATTACAAAATAAGAATTAAAAAAAAATTTACAATGTAAGATGTAATCTAGTTTACATAAAAATTTGCAGCTAATAATAATTACCTAATTATTAACATTATGTGACTAATAAACGTATACCAATGGGCAGTCGAGTCATCTTCTGCAGTATATATTCGCAAAGCTAATGTCCCTGACCAAAGTAAGATTATTGATCATCTTAGAGAAGCTGTTTACACTGTTCGCCATTCGGCATCCAATCGGTAGAAAATTCCACAGAATTGTACCTCTGTAAGATATGTAGGATTTCTTGATATTTGATTTAAAATGAGGGATTTCCAGCTTAAGGCTGTTTCTTAGATTATAGGAGGATTGTGATTTTGCAATATGTGCAGTCATACAGGGTGGTGAATCATTGTAGTACATTTTATAAATTAGTTTCAGAATGGAGTTCTTATAATAGGTTCTTAGAGTGTCCCATTTGGCCCTGGTGAGGGCTTCAACTGATGGTAGGTCTTTAGGAAAGTTGAAAATAAGCCTTGCTGCTCTGCAGCGTAGTCTTTCGAGTGAGTCGAAGTCATCTGAGCGATTCGTGCCTCCCCGTACAGATATACCGTACGTGACTGCAGGGATTATAACTTTGAAATATAGGTTTAATTTAACAGATCTTGCTTAGGTAAAAATCTGCTCTTCTTTATGAGACTCAATTTGTTGACGAAGCTCTTCTTTAGTCCCTTAATATGTGCTGACCAGTTCAATTTATCGTCAATATCGACACCCAAGAGTCGACTTTGTGTGACCCGTTCCAGAATGTTGTTTCCAAGGTATATGGGTGGGTGAGGGCCTGTGGGTGGGTCCTCTGTGGATTAGCATGTATTCGGATTTTTTCGGGTGCGGGGTCAGCTTATTTCTCACACACCACGCATACAACTCGGTTAGGGACTGATTGAGCGCAGCGGCGACCACGTCTGCGCTCCTCCCTATGCGGTAGATGGTCGTATCATTAGCATACATATGGACGGTCCCAGAATGAACAGACCCCACGGGATCGCTTGTGTAGAGAACAAATAGAGTGGGACCCAGGACACTTCCTTATGGGACAGCGGAAGACACCAAGCAGAATCTGAATCGTTGCCCGTTTAGGGCCGTGTACTGCAGCCTAGATGTAAGGTAACTCGTCAGCCAATCTAGTAAGAGGCCACGTATTCCAAATTGACATTGAACCTTGTTTAACAGGATGTCATGATCTACACAGTCAAAGGCTTTCTTAAAGTCGACAAATGCAGCACCCACCACGAGGCCTGAGTGTATCGCACCTCTCCAAGTTTCTGTCAGGTGGGCAAGGAGGAGCTCGGTGGAGTAGCCCTTTCGATATGCCCACTGATTATCTGGACAAAAGTCGATGAAGAATCTCTGTGTAGAGCGAAAAGGTTGCAGGCGAGATGTGAGGCATCTGAGTCCGCCAAAGCAGAAGTGAGCACCCATCAGAATAAAAAGCAGCAGGACGAAATTAGGGATCGTCCAAACGAACAAAATGATTCCGTCGTTTATGGCCCACCGACACTTGAGGAGTGGATAGGGGAATCGAAGAGAAAAAATGAAAGACTGCTTCATGAGTTACAATTCCGCAAGAAAGTAAAGACAAGGAGAGAATTTAGAAGTTTGGTCTGGAAAGACTTTCAGGTGGTAGCGAAGATATCAAGTTTTATACTGGATTTCCTGACTATCCAACTTTAACTGAATTTTGGAACTATGTAGAGCCTAGGCCAGTAACTTAAAATATTACAGTTATATCCTTGACAACAGTGATTCGATCAACGTAGGAAATCAATTTCCCTACGTACCTGGGAGGTAAACAAAAGAAGTTTCCCGGAAACAATGTTGGTTGTCAAAGGACATTAGAGCCAATTGATGAACTTTGGTTATTTTTAACTGTCTTAAGACTTAGTCCATTTGAGCGAGATTTGGCTTTTAGGTTTAATATTTCAGAACAAGTAGTGTCAGATAAAATTATTACATGGGCTAATTTCCTGTATTTGATGTTGGGGAGCCTGCCCCATATGGCCCTCCAAAGAACAAATTAAGCAGTATTTGCCTGAAGTTTTCAAGGTTGAATTTGAAAATATAAGGTGCATAATAGACTGCACAGAGATAAAATGTCAGACACCACAAGACCTGGAGAAGCAGAGTGAATTATATTCTGAATACAAGTCCCACAACACATTCAGAGGCCTTGTAGGAATTCCCCCTAATGGCTGGATTACCTTTTTCGGTAGCCTTTATGGAGGAAGTATCTCTGATAAGGAGATTGTAAAGAGTAGTTCCTTAATAGATTTGTTGGAAGAGAATGATTTGATCATGGCAGATCGAGGATTTGATATATAGGATTTACGGGCATGCAAGAAGGTAAGACTCTTCATCCCTCCTAAGCGACAAAGTAAATCACAACAATTTTCCAATGAAGACTGTTTATCAACCATGGGAATTGCAAATGTAAGAATACACGTCGAAAGAGCTATTAGGAGAATAAAGGGATGGCATACATTTGATGGTGTAATTCCATTAAGTTTATGTGGAGTTGTCAATCAACTCTGGGCAGTGAGCTGTTCGTTGGTTAACTGGCAGAAACCTGCCTTAAATTGCTAAGATATCTTACAATTAACTACTGACACCTAAGATTTAATTTGTCATTTAGTGGTAAATGTAAACAAAGTACAGGATGTTTCATCAGTGATGATTAAATATATGGTGATTCCCACCATATTGAAATGGTGCATTACATGGCTTCAAGTTTCATTCAGTGTGTGACAAAGAAGGGCTTATGGTCCAGTGTTTTGCTAATAACATTAAAGTAAAATTGAATTACTGAGGTTTAACTATGATCTTATAGATTCCCAATCCTTTTTAACTGTATTTCGTAATTCATTCAACATTATATTACCTGAGAAATGCTAACAGAAGCTGGCATTCTCTTTTATCAGATGCTGCACAAATGTATTAGTACTAATACATTATTTAGTCTGGCATCAGCTATAATCACATCTTGTAAGGCCATCTCTGATCCTTGGGTAAGCCAACTCATATATAATATATTTATCATAACATTGTTCAATGTTCATCAGCTTCTCCTTCCACCATTCTCGCTGAAAGGCATTCCTCATGAAAAAATTCTCCGTTACTTCCAAGTATAGCAAGGACACCCCAAAGTCTGTTCACAACAAAGAGTTGTTGTTGTACTTGATAAAGGTACATTTGACTCTTGTTTAGTTTCAAACCTACATCAGACATTTTACATATAGATTTCAGTATAAGGGCATCTTTCAGGGTCTCACCATCCTTAACAATGACATTCTTAGCTTCAATGATTCCATGAGGACTGCTCGTACTTGGGTCTGTTACCAGACCGTCTGGGGAGGCCCCCGAAATTCCCTTTTCCTTTTCAACAAAAAATCCACATTTTGCTACTTGCACCCTTGTATGTCCCTATTGATGCATTATTTCAGTGTACTTGTCTATTACTAGTTGCTCATTCTCGAAGCCATCTTTCATGGCTTGTGACTGATAGTCCTTGTTATAGTGTGGTACTTCTTTGATAATTTTTGTTGGTGATGTATCTGCTTTGTGATTGCATCCTATCCCGTAACTCTTTGATGCTGTCACTCTACCGAACCTGTGCTTATATCATTCTTGGCAAGCAGATTGTTTTCTTGTTTGAGACTCTACCTTAACAATTTCCTTTTCAGTTTTGAAAAGATTACTCTTTACCCTCTCACACCTATTGTTTATTTCAGAAAGAGATATTGGATGTTCTTTCATTGGTGATATTATCTGAGTAACGGACGCTTCATGATGTCTCAAGTCCTCCCTTCTCTCGACCACATTACTAGGTTCGCTTTCACAGCTTGACATAGAACTTGAAGAGGTACCACTGACGGCCCTAGGCTGAATGTTTTTTCCAAACTCTTTAAGTTGTACATGAATTACAGAACCCTTAGCAGCTTCTCTCACTATTGTGTCAATTAGCACAATATCATTCACATCAGGAATCATCTTTGAAAATGGAACAGACCGGTTTACTTTTTGCAAATTTTGTGTTAACATTCCGACAGATTCTACGTCTAATTTACGCAATTTTGATGGCCTTGGGTCAAAAAGTGTGGGGTACACGCCCCTACGTTTTCTGACTGAGGTATCTGATGCATGTCGGGGTTTGAAAAGTTTCTGCGGCATCACAGGATTATGCTGGACAGTCCTTTTCCCCGGAATTCCCCATTTTCTGGGTTTGGAGGTACAGCTGCGGTTGTCAACTTTTTCAACTGTATTTTTCCTAGATATTTAATTCAGTTTCCAGATCACAGCCATCACATGACAGCAGCAGCCACTTTTCCTAGCTGGGCATATTTTGTCGCATTCAGCAGCTAGAATCTTGGGGTTGCCGTTATTCTGAACCACCATTTGTACTTTATATCTGACAGCTTTTCTGTAGGAGGACCAACAAAGTGCTCTGAGATAAATGATGTGTTCTTCAAATTGTCTTTTGTTACTTGGACATCGTGCACAAATGGGAGCAATCTAAGACCTTTAGCGCTTGCAAATTCGACAAAGGTGTCTCCTGATTTTCGGCTAGTGTTCTTTCCGCAGTTCTTAAGATGCTCTAATGTATCAGTTCGTCAGTTGAAACAAACTTGGGGAGAAGACTGAATGTCCTGAATGTCCTGTATGTCCTTAGCACTGATCACTGTCCTCAACACTGATATTATGTCCTTAGCACGTACTGATCAGCTGTCCCTAGCACTAATCATCAGTCCTTAGCACTGACCATCTTTTTATAACAACGATCATATGTCCTTAGCACTGACCAGCTGTCCCTAACACTGATCATCTTTCCCTAGCACACATCAACTGTTCCTAGTTTTAGCACCCATCAACTGTCCCTAACCTTGATCATTTGTCCCTTGCACTGATCATGTCCTTAAAACTGATCAAATGTCTTATCATCAACTATCCCTAGCATTGATAAATTGTCCCTAGCACTGATCAACTGTCTCTAGCACTGCTAATTTCGTCTACAATGCCCTTTATTACGTTGCCTCGTAACGAACAGGTGTGAATGGACTCCGGAGGGAATACTCTCAGAAAAGTTGGGTGGGGATGTGCTTCCCGTTTCTTAAAACCATTACCCTATTTAAGACCAAAATCGACGATTTTCCCTACCCTCTTTACGACCCGACCAAAAATTCGATGGCCTATTTATGACCGATGAGGCTCGCAAAGTTCCCCTAAACATAGCTTATGAAGGGCTTTTTCTGATGGTCTTATCGATATTGATGACAACGTAGCTTCTTCACAAAAACATATCCAATTTAAGACTTGAGTGCAGTAATAAATAATCCCTGTTTATGACCAAAACGGCCAAAATCGATACCCTATTTATGACCAAAACGGCTGAAAAACCATGCCCTTTGGGGCCGCACATACCTATATAGCCCATATAAGGGAGTTTTCTTCCGGGAGAGGACGTGGTAAGGACGGTTTATTGATAAAAAAAAAAAAGCACATGGAAATTTTTCGTGGAAAGTCAGTAGGTAGGTAAGTAGGTTGTCTTTATTTATACATGAAATATATGAAAGCTGGAGGATTGTGGGGTGGTGTACAATACATTACATCTAAATATCTAAATACAAATAAAATGCAGTTTTACAGTACATTATAGCTAATTTACATATTAAATACAATTAAATACAGTTTAAAGCGTATTGAAATGCTATCAATGCGACTTTGAAACAAATTAACTTAATTTCAAATATGTATAAAATCTTCAGGTTCAAAACTAGCGGTCAAAACTGATAATACGTTGAATTTAGCGGCTTAAAAAAAGTTCTGAAGATTTGAGCTTTTTGACAAGGTTACAATGGCTTGTATCAGCAATATCAGTATATTTGCAGGGGTTTCAATAACATTAGTTATAAGCGGCCACTAGAAGCTCGGAAATGCGATTTCCAGCGTTCTGGACATCAAAAAGCGTGCTGTCGATGGGTATTTTCATTGACCACAAAGCAGGATTTTTTTGACAAACTAATAATTTTTTGAAGCAAAGAGGTGCATTTTGAATACCTTTCTAGGCAGATATCTCTCAGTGACACTTGATGTCCACTTAGGCAGTAATTTCTTTGAGGCCCTATACGCCAACTTGGCGCCAGGGGACAGGTGAAGGTGAAGTAATTTCTTTGAAGTCCTTTCTTTAAACAAGTACAACTTCTCTGCTACTCATTCAAATGTACCAACATGGCAACAAACTGATTTTTAACTCTTCAGAAAAAAAATTAATTAAAAGATAAACTTTACAACAAAATTCTTTCTACTAATATTCTTACAAAACCAAACCTCATTTTCAACTTTTCATTGATTCTGCCACGGTTCATTATTAAGTTGTTCAATAATCATAAAATAATAAGAATTAAATCATATTATTAAATCATTCAGATGTCTTGGGTATCCTGAGATGAACAGTGATAACACTGATCGGCGACTACAAACAACATGTACGCTATTTCTTTGGAACGTTTAGTTTGCCCGCCTTTTTGTAGCATTTAAAAATTTCAGTGGTCGTCGTTGTTGCTGTATTTGCTTTTTTTTATTAATATCATTTTCATTTTCATTGATGAAATCCAAACAGACGGCGGTAAGAGGTCCTAAAGGCGGCGGTTGACCGCCGGTAACCGGCTTTTACTGAGACTCCTGAAATTATTTGGGAGTCAGCATGTTACCAAGCACAATGCCTGTGTATGCGACGGAGTCCTTCATAAGACGTGTGTTAAAACGTGGCACCATTGGTGAATCACGTGCTCTAATTGAGTTTGAAAGATCACGTTTCTTCGCAATACAGTTACTTAAGGTGCTGAGCAGTCTTCCGTTATAAGCCTTATTCATGCATATAGAAGCTAGTTTATAGTAAAAAACGAAAAGTGAACCACTCTGCACTCTCCAAAACATCATGAGATGCTGTATCTTTCGGTAAATTTAAAATAATTCTAGCCGCTCTACAATGCAGCCTTTCTAATTAAAGAATCGAGAATATCGATGTTGCAACAAGCACCCGATAAAATAAGGCCATAGTTCACGCTAGGCAAAATAAACCTCAAGTAAAAGCAGTTTTCTTGGCAGAAACCGTAGCTTTTTGAGTAAGCATAGTTTCTTCACAAAGCTCTTCTTAAAGGCTTCCAGCGTATGAAGAACCCAGCTGAGTTTATTGTCAACTGTCATTCCCACTAAGCGTGTACCAGTAGTGAAAGCTTCTAATGATTAAAACGATAATGTGATAACGAATTGTGAAACGATGAGGTAGGAGTGATATTCTTTTTCCAGTTTCGCGCAAAATTGTCCTACATGAAAGATATACAGTGAAACCCCGTCATGCGACCACCTCCTTAATCTGACTACTTCGTTATCAGACCTCTTTTCACTGGCCATAACGAATGTTTAGTCTCTTCCTTTTTTCTTACAATAAAGGCGTGGTCGTATTAACAAGTAGTTAATACGACCACACCTTTATTACAATCAACGGCTAAGCCCCCATCTTCGCAGTTTTACCTTGTTAATACGACTAGGAGAATTCTTTCTGAAACCGGGTGGCAAGCTTCGAGGTTAGACAACTAACAGAACAGTAACCTTTTCTTATTGAAAGTCGTTTTAGCGCGTTATAGCAGTCAAATGATCCTACAGTTAGAAGGTTCAGTATGATAACGGGACGCTTTCCAAGGGTGGTCCTCGGGAATCCACCTGACCATGGAAAATTATTCTTCCTATTGTTGCATAAACCTCAATAACGTACATAGTGAAACGTGTCACTAGATTTTCGCTCTTTAAGACCATCAATTATTGTTCGCGGATGTGATTGCTATTAAAAAAACAAGAAACGTCATCTCAGGCAACTAAGGCTAGTAACCGCTAGTAACTCGCGCCTTCGGCGGCTTCGATGTTCGCAACTTCGGTGCTCATACTAATCTCCCCAAGAAAAATCCTGCACGTGGGCCTGCTTTAAAATAATTTAATTTAACTAATACTGTTTCAAACGCAACTAGTACTTGTTTTTTATTTTTGTCATTATTCAGAGGTATTCACAATGCGATCGAGGTATAATTTATAGGTAGAGCAGTTTTGTTAGGAGTGAGAAATGATTTTGATATTGGACATAGTGCACATCAGACGACATACTATTCACATGATTTGCTAACAATTAAAAATTATTGAATTACAATTCAAACTCTTTTAAAACAGAAATGTTCCACTTTAGACTTATCACATTTACTTTACTTGAGCGAAAATTGGCAAATCCTTCCACTAGGAGCAGAATCAGAAAAAGCTGCTAAATGCTAGTGAATAATGACTAATAGTCTGATAAAAGTCAGTATCTCGTGTCTCGTGTCACAGAAACTTAATTGCTGGTGAAAACAAAAAGCTAGGTTTGCAGTCTAAATGGAATATACCAAATTGATTAATGCGACCGACCTTTATGGATAACAACTTTTTCATTTTTTAACTTCTGAAAAAAAAATTACCAGTCGGTAGTTTCTCCTACAAGCGCAATCCCATACAGCAAATTTTTTTAATGCTTCCGGCCTCTTTTGACAGTATTCTAGCTTACCCATAACTGTCCTATGGTTTTTGGCTTGCGCATGAATTATTGCTGAATGCTAATGACCTGCTTACGAGGTAGGTATATAAAACTGTAACATTATGTACATTAGGATTTATACTTGAGGATAACCGGAAGGATTCAAATGATTCTGCAATACATGTTTCTTGCAGTGTCCAAGAACCTTGCTTTATGTCCCGATCATTTTCTCTGTGGTATGCTATAGTAAGTTTTCTTTTAACATGCACTGATCTTGACTTGACATATATGATCAGTGTTAAGGACAGTTAATGAGTACTAGGGGCAGCTGACGATTGCTAGGGACAGATGATCAGTGCTAAGGACCGATGATCTGTTTTAGGGACAGTTCAGGAGTGCTATGCACAAATGACCAGTGCTAAGAACAGATGATCAGTACTAAGGACAGTTGATTTGTGCTAAAGACAGTTCAAACAGCTGATCAGTGCTTGGGACAGATGATCATTGCTAAGCACAGATGATCAGCGCTAAGCACAGATGATCAGTGTTAAGGACAGATGATCAGTGCCAAGGAAAGATGATCTGTTCTGAGAGCAAATGATCAGTGCTAAGGACAGATGATCAGTGCTAAGAACAGATGATCAGTGCTAACGACAGATGAGAAGTGCTAAGGACAGCTTGTCAGTGTTAGGGACAGTTCATTGATCAGTGCTAAGGACAAATGATCAGTGCTAAGGACAAATGATCATTGCTAAGGACAAATGATCATTGCTAAGGACAAATGATCAGTGCTAAGGACAAATGATCAGTGCTAAGGACAAATGATCATTGCTAAGGACAAATGATCATTGCTAAGGACAAATGATCAGTGCTAAGGACAAATAATCAGTGCTAAGGACAAACGATCAGTGCTAAGGACAAATGATCATTGCTAAGGACAAATGATCAGTGCTAAGGACACATGATCATTGCTAAGGACAAATGATCAGTGCTAAGGACAAATGATCATTGCTAAGGACAAATGATCATTGCTAAGGACAAATGATCATTGCTAAGGACAAATGATCAGTGCTAAGGACAGATGATCAGTGCTAAGAACAGTTGATCAGTGCTAAGAACAGATGATCAGTGCTAACGACAGATGAGAAGTGCTAAGGACAGCTTGTCAGTGTTAGGGACAGTTCATTGATCAGTGCTAAGGACAAATGATCATTGCTAAGGACAAATGATCATTGCTAAGGACAAATGATCATTGCTAAGGACAAATGATCATTGCTAAGGACAAATGATCAGTGCTAAGGACAAATGATCATTGCTAAGGACAAATGATCATTGCTAAGGACAAATGATCAGTGCTAAGGACAAATAATCAGTGCTAAGGACAAACGATCAGTGCTAAGGACAAATGATCATTGCTAAGGACAAATGATCAGTGCTAAGGACACATGATCATTGCTAAGGACAAATGATCAGTGCTAAGGACAAATGATCATTGCTAAGGACAAATGATCATTGCTAAGGACAAATGATCATTGCTAAGGACAAATGATCAGTGCTAAGGACAGATGATCAGTGCTAAGGACAGTTGATCAGTGCTAAGGACAGATGATCAGTGCTAAGGACAGAGGATCAGTGCCAAGGACAGATGATCAGTGCTAAGGACAGAGGATCAGTGCTAAGGACAGATGATCAGTGCTAACGACAGATGATCTGTGCTAAGGACAGAGGATCAGTGCTAAGGACATAAGATCAGTGCTATGTGTCTTAACAGATCTTTAACAGCACGACAAAACCATTTTAAGAGGAAACGCTTTAATGCTTAAGAGATCCTAACCGTCGCGTTACATGATACAACTGACCAAGGACGCATAAATTACATACTTATTCATGCTCTTATTCACTCATGCACATTCTTGTACGTGCATTCTTGTACATTTTATACGTAAATTAGCACATTATCACACCCTTCCTTTATAACAAAAAAAAGGAGTCCTTAAACCATAACGGTTCGCGTTGTAACACACACTGTCTTTAATAACGAAAACAGTCCTTAAGCTGCAACAGTTCACGGCTTAGGCGATTAGGTAAAAAGATAGTCCTTAAGATGTTTAGGGACTCTGCGGACGCGCTGAGACCTTCTTGGCTCAGGTGCTTTCACAGGTGGGTACTTCAGTCGGCACTTCAACCGCAGATTGAGACGGCAACTCATTGGTTTCAATCACAGGCTCCACGGGCTCTTGTGGCTGAGGCTCGTTACACTGCTCAAGTTGAGTGTCATTGGTCGTAGCAGCAGGTTCGTTGGTCTTTCTAAGATGAATTCTGTTCCTGCGAAGAACGCCTTGTGGAAGCTCTACTTCGTAGGATCTTTCACTCAAGCGATTCTTGACAACTCCTTTCTGCCATTCCTTCTTTCCAACCTGCCATGGCTGAAGTCTTACAGCATCGCCCTTCTCCAAAGGGTCTAAGTCACGGGCGCCTCTGTTGTAATAACGAGCTTGCTGTTGCTGGCGCAGGCGAAGCTTGGTGTAGGTTGTATCTTCATCAGCTACAGACAGCTTAAGTAAACCAGCAGACATGGGTAGAAGACTTCTTGTCCTTCTATTAAGAAGGCGCTGAGCTGGGCTGATTTGAATTGTCGCCGGCGGTGTATTCCTGTGGTCAAGCAGAGCTAGAAACGCATCTGAACCAGCCTTCCTGCACTTCAAGAGAATCTTCTTGGCTTCTTTCACAGCACGTTCTGCTTTGCCATTGGACTGACTGTGACGGGGACTGCTTGTACGGTGATCAAAGTCCCACCCACTTGAGAATTTCAGGAATCACTAGAAGAAAACTGTGTTCCGTTGTCTGTAACTAGCTGTTCCGGTATGCCGTGCCTTGCGAAATGCGCTTTGAGCTTCCTGATTACAGACACCGACGTTGTGCTTCTGAGGTGGTCAATTTCAAAGAAGTCACTAAAATAATCGGACGTCACCAAGTAGCTCTTTCCCTCTAACTCGAAAAGGTCAGCTGCAACGTACTGCCAGGGCCGAATAGGCGTTTGGTGACTCTTGAGTGTTTCCTTGGTCTGGCTTCGCTCGTACTCTCTACAGGCTTCACAGGTAGATACGTGATTCTTGAAATCGCCGGTCATGCCAGGCCAATAAAGACACTCGCGCGCTCTGTTAATTAAGGCAACCATTGACTCCCAGGTGTGAGTTGTGAATTTTCCTGAGAGGTTCGCCTCTAGCAGCTTTCGGGACTACCACTCTCTCTCTCCTTTGAAAATAAGTCCATCCTGAACGGACATTTCGTCTCTCATGTTGAAATACGGAGAGACAACAGGAGGCAGGGCACTCTTGTCATCAGGCCAGCCCTGCTGAATAACGGCCTTTAAGGATTGAAAGGACTCATCCTTCTCTGTGTCACGCTGAATCTGCAACAGCCTTGCTTGAGATACTGGCAGATAGTTAGTCACACTGATAGTTTCAAATTCTGACTCAACTTGTACACGCGATGGGAGATACGCTCTGGAGAGTGTGTCCGCAAGAAACATTCTGCTCCCACGCTCATATCGAATTTCCAGGTCATATTTCTGCAAACGGATCATCATACCTTGCAGCCTCTTTGGGGCACTATGTAACGGCGTCTTGACGATCGATTCTAAAGGTTTTTGGTCAGTGTGGACAATGGTTTTTCGACCGAACGTGTAGTCATTGAACTTCTCCACTGAGAAAACAATTGCCAACATTTCTTTTTCAATTTGCGCATAACGGGACTCAGTTTCCGTCAAGGCTCTACTGGCGTACGCTATGGGGTGCCCATTTTGCATTAGAGCCGCTCCAAGTCCACTCTGACTGCTATCACACTGGACTTCCAGAACTTCAGTGGACTTGTAGTACGCGAAAACGGGTGCAGACACAATGAGACTCTTGACGTCATTCCATGCTGTTTCTTATAGATCATCCCAGCACCATACTTCATCTTTGTGGGTAAGTTCTCGGAGAGGCTTCATGACATCAGACAGATTAGGGAGAAAACGACTTAGGTAGTTGACCATTCCATTAAGCTGGAGTATATCGTCTCGTCCCTCTGGACGCGGCATCTCGACGATCGCCCTCACTTTCTGAGGATCTGACTTTAGACCCTCTAGGTAAGCAGGTGTCCATGGAATGGAACTTCCTTAGCTTTCAACTCTAGTTTCTGACAGTTGAGCTTGATGCCTTTCTGCTGACATCTGCTCATAAACCGTTCTAGATCGCTGTCATGATCAGCCTCGTTTATGCCATGGATTAAAACATCATCTGCAATGCATTTAACACCGGGAAGACCATGTAATTCTTGATGGAGATGTTTCTGAAATATTTCACTCGAAACGCTGAGACCAAAACTTAACCGAAGCCAACGATATCGCCCATATGGCGTAGCGAAGGTTGTGAGCATGCTAGATTCTTCATCCAGCTCCAGATGCCAAAACGCTGACGCTAAATCGACTTTAGTAAACAAACGTGCATCTGTCAGGTCAGGAAACAAATCATCGACAACTGGAATTTGGTAATGTTCCCTCTTTAAAGCAGCATTGAGAGGTTTGGGATCGATGCATACACGAAGCTCACCACACTTCTTAACAGCTACCACAATCTGACTGACCCACTCGGTAGGTTTGTCAACAGTGTGACCACAGGTTTTTCCGGCAACCTGTAAATCTCGGACTGAACGGACACTTGAACAGACAACTGGGGGAATCTAACTCTTGGAGAGCACTGCTTGGCTGCGGGAACGGAAATTCGTCACGATTTCCTGGTACACGAGGATCTACTTAATGGTCTTCACTACGGACGTCATGGAAGAGACATAACTTGGTCCAACAGTAGTTTATTCTGCACACTAACGTCGAGGGTAAAATTGACATAGTCGGCGGAGTAATCGCTGTAATCCTAATCGTAACGATGTAACCGATGTAATCGAAAAAAACTTTACAAACGTACTTGCTTGTATATCATCCTATACACGTCAAGTGTTTAAAATATGCTAATGAAACTTCAAGTAGACAATGCGAGCGGAAAGTACTTAATTAAGATAGCGAATTCTAATCAACACCACTTCTTGTTGATCGTGCGGGTTACACATTTGAGAGAAATATCCGGGTGCTTGGTCTTTCCACGAAGTCTACACCAACTCAAGTCCTACGAGGAGAGTTATTGGAAACTATTCCTGGAGCTGAACAACCTTTAGATGTAACTAGAATAGCCCTTGTTGGAACTGATCGTAAATCATTGCGTCTTGAATGTCCTACGGTGGACTTATCTCGGCTTTCGGATGAAGAAGCGAACTTGCTTTTGGCGATTTTTTCTTCAGAAGAGAGATATGAAATGTTTATTGATGGGAAACGTCTGGATTTTGGGCGACGACTCTCACCAGAACATCAGGTGTTTGTGTCGGTGAAAGGATATAAACAGGATTTACCTAGTGTCGTACGGTGCGAGGGTGAATTACCGTCCTGTCCTGGTACTAGGCACCTTAAGATACCAGGACGGGACGAACTAGGACGGCTACCGGAAGTAAATTCACTCAACCGGGCATGCGCACGAGAACTCTCGACTCATCTCTCTGCCGTCCTCATCTCGTCGAGGACGCCATTTCGCCCGACCAGCCGTCGTATCGAAAGCGTGAGTATTTTGCTCTTGTTTTGCCTCGATAACTGTTCCAATCGACTTTGTTTTCAGTTATATTGATAGGAATGTTTATAAGGTTCACAGTTTTCGTGATTGTAGTGTAGAACACTACGCTGAGATACGAAAATGTGAATAAAAATATTCCTTGTCTGTTCGTTTGTGTTTCTGCAGTCACTGTTCAGACGCTATCACGAGTGAGCAAGCTCAATACAAACTGTATGCATTGAGAATACATCAGTGTAAGTACAGTCGATAAAATGTTGTAAGAATGAATGCCATGGAGCATCTATCGAGCAAATAAAATACACATTTTCAAACTGACGTTTAGTTTTTTTATGCTACCCGGAACTTGAAGCAACGTTTGTTCAGTTTGATTTTTATGATGCTTGTTACAATTACAGATGGAAATTGAAACGTTCACCAAAAGTCAGGATTCTTCGGCGACAGAGATCCCAAACGCTCTAGTGGTAACTGAAAAGCCATCTGAAGCAGGTCGATCAGATTGTTCGTTTAATTTTTCATACGGAAATTATGGTTTCTCTATTGAAATATTGACAGATGTTTGCTTCACTTATACAGAAAAAGAAATTCAGCATCGCTGTTCACTATCGTTTAAGCCTAATAGGATAAGATTTCTACCATCTCTTTTATAGTCTAATGGATGTCATTGCTTCTGTGAATAGCTTTTACGAGGTTCGAATTATTGACTTCGCCGTCCTGTGCGAAAATGCACATCTTAAGCATTTTGTTTTTGGCGACACTGCGGTACCCGCGAAAGTTTCCCGCGTCCACTGCCGTTGCCGTCCTGGCCTTCCCGTCCTCGTATCTTAAGGTCCCTACTATGTTTGGAGTTGAACTGACCGTAGGTATCAATTCACCCATAAAGGGTTTCATGTATTTTTCAGCAATTCTTCTTTGATGAATCAATGCTACAAGTATTTTACAGTTGTTGCCATAATAATGATAGAAAGTGAATTCCCAATCATGGCCATTTTTGTGAAGGAAAATGTTACCATAGCAAGTCCAGTGGCTTCGGTTAATATTGAATTGTTTTGACACAACTTTTTGCAAAGTTGGAAAAGTAATTAATTATGGGAGGAGGTTCAGAGCCAATGTGGCTCTAAAACGGGCAATGCTAAAACATGGAATCTGGAATCTGGAATCTGGAATCCGGAATCTGGAATTATTGAAATTGAGAATGACGACAGAAAAAACATTAACTTCAGCAATGTCCAGTAAATAAATATGGGAAAAAAGAAATGTTACTGTTACTGTTGTCAATTCTCTTTGTTTTCAGCTTCAACCACAAACTGAAAACATATTAACTAGTTTTGAACAAACCTCTAGCTATACATGTGGCCTGGTTGTGCAAAAGGTGGATAACGCAATTTACCAGATGAATCATTGTCCGGTCAGGGTTAGTGATGTTTCGGATGGATAGAGTTAGCCATCCATTTTTATGTCATCATTCTCCACTTAAATACAGTAGAACCCCGGTAACTCAAACTTGGATAACTCAAACTCTCCTGCTAACTTGAACTAAGTCCCATTTCCCTTGGATTTACCCCATTTTTCAGTAATTTTAACTCGGTTAACTCGAGCTCGGATAATTTGAATTCTCTGCTAACTTGAACTAAATTATTTTGTTTCCCTTGATCAAATTTACCCTGGTAACTTGAATTCTGGTTCATGTAACTCACTATGGATGTCATCCCATTAGCTTTTCTTGTCGTGTTATCGGTAAAAACACTGAAAACTAACACTTCTGCAATTTGATTTTAATTAGTGCAACCGATCATTCACATATTTGACAGTCATTTCCTGATCTTATGAGTCATACCGGATGCGGTGCTTTTAGCTGTCACTGAGTACTGTATTATATCATGGGAAAGGTGCATAGTTGTGTTACAGTTTGTGATGGGATAAGTTTTATTTGCACTGTACCGTATACTGAAGTGCTGAAAAATGGGTAAACTATCACTTATCAAGATGGCAAGCTGGATATTCAATTGATCCCGATAACTTGAACCTCCGCTAACTCGAACTTTTGTTTCCATCCAGAGTTTGAGCTACCAGGGTTCTACTGTATTCCGGATTCCGGATTCCGGATTCCGGATTCCGGATTCCGGATTCCGGATTCCGGATTCCGGATTTCATATTTTAGGGTTGCCCCTCGAAAACTACCCCTACAATTGTTTTTAAACTTGAGTTGAATCTTGACAGGAGCCATAATCGGGAACGGAGACCGTAAGTCTCGGGTTTCGCGCGCACCTATGATATGGGACAATTTTTCTATTTTTAGAACAAATTGCGCCATCCTGATGTCATATATCCGCGCGGATTCACGCACGTGTCGGGGACTCTCGCGTGGATGTTGTCACGTTGTGTGATCAAATGGTGAGAGTTGAGAGATTCTTTTGCGTATTTTTCACAGCGATGGCAGGGAATAAGGCAGGGAATACGAACCAGGGCGCTTATATGTAGTTTTATGCTCTGAGCTAACGGAAAAGGTGGGTTTTTCAGGGTCGAAAACAAGACTTCAATCTCGCGCTGGGAATGAATACTAAGATATGCTCACGCTAGTTGTAAGCTTACGCGTATGTTTTTGCGTTTGTTCTGACTTAAGAATATAGCAAGAAAACTCTACACTCTGGTATCGAGTTAATTTGTGAGTTTCTCAGACAATGGTTCATCATAACCAAAACCTGTTTTGACGGTTTCTTATTGTTTCTGCTTGTTTGGTGAGTTTGCAAAAGTTTTTGAAAGGAAAGTCTGACGCGTACAATTAGCTCATTTGCGTAGTGCAGCTCGTGCACTTTCAAGTCCGAGTCGGTGTTTTCAATTGTCAACAAATCTTGACAAAGATTTCTTTCGTTATCTTTTGTGCTGAGATGCTGTAACAAATTTCACGAACGCAAAAAAGGCTACTAACATCATGTGTGTTTCTTCAACATAAGCATAGTGAAGTTTTACACTGCGAAAATGAAAATAGACAAGGAGTTTTGATAGCTCGATCAACAAACTCGAAATCGTTATTCCAAGTTGATTAAAGAAAGCGTCATCGTAACTTTGCTGATTATTTCTGCTTTATTCACATATTTTCAGCTTAGCTTTTAATATGTTCTCAAACATTTATCAATCTTAAACATATTTAAAAACTATAGAGTTATTGTTTGAGTTCGATGTACGCTTTCACACGAAAGAGCGGCGGAAGTACAATTTGTCATGTTTATTGACTGTACTGAAAACACGCATCGGCGGGCGCTCTCATTCATTGACAACAGAGAATTTACTGGATTTTTACACGAATAAAACTGAGCAGTATCTACGGACGTAAAGTTATTGGGCCTTGGATGAAACATCAAGCGTTGCTTAAAATTCAAGCGAAACTGAAACTAGCAATTATTTTGTTTTACTTTTCGGTCGCGATAGACTGACAAATTCCTCGCAAGTGTGTGGCAAGAGGAGCTAGGAAACTATGAAGCCCTGAGGCTCTGTTATATCTAAACATATCCAGCTAGTTTTTTGCTGTCTAATGGAAAAGCTGTTAATCTTCAACATATGTGAAATTTAAAGTGGAGTAATGTACAGCTCATGTAAAAGAAGCATCCGTCGGAACACAACTTGGTCAGCGATATATATAAGCTTACAGCGGAACATACCTAAATTCGACACTGTCTTACTTCACTCAAACTGGAGCAGCTTACGACGAAATTACTTAAGAGTCCCTGTCCATAAAAATGAAAAATAACTCGGCAAGGGTCAAAAATTCGATTTCGCTCATATTTTCATGGTAGATAGGCTAGGGCATGACAAAAACTACTGGATAGTTTTTTTGGCAAAATATCCTTTTATTTCAAAGAAATATGCAAATATGCAAATTCCGTTAAAATCGTCATTTAACGCACCATTTTATTACACAAGTTTGAGAGCCTCGCATGCAAAACCACATCATTCTTCCGTCTTTAAAACACTCAAATATTCTTGTGCAATGTTTAAATGTGTACTGGGTTGATTTTAGGGAATGTTGCGTTGTCTTTTTGGGTGCAAAATAATTAAATTTCGAAGACATGTATTTCATTCACTTAAAAGTACTTCGTGAATATAATTAATTTTCACCATGTGCGAAACCTTCAAATGGATCAAGCTTCTGGTGGTTGAATCGCAGAAGGATGGTCTACAGATTCCTGTAAAAATTTCTTTGGGCAAATGATTGTGAGCGACGCGAGAGCTTTTCAAAGTACGTCAAAAATGCAAATATTTGAGCATCCGTCGTCAAATTTCAATTTACGGGTTAGACGTATATTTTAGCATGCGCCACATGATTTGACCTATGTTAAATTGAAATAGACACAGAGCTGATAATTTCGAAATGTTCTAACCTCATTTGCTGTAAAAGGCAGGTCCAAAACCGATTTGACCTGTTTCTCTCACCATTCGTCGCACATAAAGCAGAAGTTTGCTTTTGTTTACATAACGTCCGATGTACATCGCCAACTGTCAACTTATTTAACGGTCGAATACCATGAATCTGTGACCCTCTTTCGACACATATGATCACCACTGCAACTAAGTCTAAAACGGCTGAGTCATTTGTAGATAGTTGCTTGTTTTGCACTACACCAAAATATTACGTTTGATCATCATGGTTTGATGGCTTGAATCTTTGCTGGCAGCGGTTCCTTGTTCGTCACGCAATGTTGTCATCCCATTTTAGGGGGTAGGGCTAGGACAATTTCTATCCTAATACGTAAGACTCCGTAAGGCTTGGAATCACTGGGAGCACACAATCGTGTGGAGTAGGAAGAGATTGAATTAAGAAATGAAAAGAATGAATAGTTTATCATTGCCCCTGTTGTTATCTTTAGAGACCTTAAGAAAACACTGGAGGCGGCGAGGTGGACGCCAACCGGAAGTAAAATTTCCCGCTCTCGAGCTAATTAGCATAATCACGTTGAGTGTTGCCCGCGTCTTCCAACAGTGGCGGCGGCGAGAAAGGTAGGTTTGGCCGCCTCGAGAGACGGTCGCTTTATTTTCCCATTTGTAGCACCTAAAATACACAGAAACTCTTTTATAAAGTTAAAAAATGTTTTTTGACACGTCTCTTTGTATTTTTTTTTTTTGCAAATATTTGATATTTCGTTTGCTTTACAGCGAAAATCTCACTTCACATTGGAGGTGTGAGTGAAGAAGAAAGATGGCAAGCGAAGGAGAGAAAAGCAAAAGAAATGGGTGAGTTTCCTGGATTCACATTGTTCCGAGTGATGTTCACGTCTTGTAGACTTTAAAACTTTAGATTGCAAGTACTTGCTGGTACAAAATGCTATTTTGTTCTTCCAATTTGTCTCTATAACTTTGGAATATTTCCGAAAGGTGAATCGTTAGACAGGACCTGTTTTTAATAAGCTTTTGTTTTCTCTCATCTAGCTCGATCATGGAGTGGACAGAAGCACGTGATGTGATCCTAGCGAAAGAAGTCAGAACTTCAGAACCATGGATCTTCAAACCAAGGACTGTAGATCGAGGAAAAGTATGGAATGCCATCACGGATCGTCTGAATGACGAAACCTCCGTCAAGTTTCAGGTGAAGCGGAAAAACGTACAGGAACATTTCAAACTACTACTGGACAAATTCAAGGCGAAACGAAAACATCACAGTCAGGCGAAACTGAGTGGAGTTGACATCGAAGATAGCGAGATGGATATTCTGATGGAGGAAATATCAGAAAAATGGGAGGAGGCAGAGGCCAGTGACCTTGGTTGCACTAGTAAAGAAAAGGCTGATTCAGTCTTCGTAAGGAAAGTAAAGATTTTTCGACGTGTGTAGATCCCTCAGCAACAGAAATTCATCCTCGTCTATGATGTCCTCAAAGCATGCAACAGCTAGAAGGTCTCGGACTTCTCGAAAAGTTGCCATTATGCTCGTAAAATCCACGAACAAAGTCAAATTGGACAACTGAAAACGAAAGCAAAACAGCCGTTGCTCGCCGCCGCTTCTACGAAAGCTTAATATTCTAATTTCGCGCCAAGAGGAGGCGGTCTCAACCCAACTCCCGCGCGGCCATCGCCGCCTCCACCTAACCGCCTCAAGTGTTTGCTTAAGGTCTCTTTTTACTCGACCACCGCTACCTACATGCCCTGCGTAATACTGTAACGCTAAACTCATGCTTAGGTCTTTTCGCGCTATGCAATTATTTTTGGTTTACCTGTAATACAGTGGGCTACCCCCGGGGAAATGGGTGGTGACCGCTTAATGGAGCTAGCCGCTTAAATAGAGGTTGGTGTACCTTGAATATTTAATTTTTCACTGTCGGGCTATAAATTACTTGGTGAACATTCAAGACAATCATGATAGACGTGTGTTTGAATTATCACTCGTCATGCACCTTCAATTTCAGACTCTTATCTGCCATCGCCCTTTCCAAAACAAAGTTCTTAAATTTTGGGTGGCCGCTTAATAGGGGTAAAGACAATAATGAAACCCTTATCGGAATGACCAAATGGTGGCCGCGGAGGTAACCGGTCATTAGGTGTTTTATTTATAATATTTTACTGAAGATAATTTTGGACTGTATTGACAACAACATACCAATGCCTCGCCACTAAGCAAACAAAGTACGCCAAATAAAATGGCATGGCCAGGGCTATTTACTCACCTAATTACTAGTTAAATTTAGTCTGTTTTTCTCACGAATTAGACACGTTGTGATTTCCTATTTTCATTTCAGCTAGTTCTTGCTTCATTGATCTATAACTTGCTTATGGCGATTTTCTTAAAATTCTAGTGAGTACAGGCACTAGCTTTATCAGCTGTTGTCTGAAACGTCAGAACGTACAAGAGACGTGATGTGGACCGACGCCACGTACACTATAGAACGCGATTATATAAATATACACATATTATTATATATATGAACAAACAGATGAACAATGATTAAATTGTTTCAGTTATCCCGAGAGTACTCTATACAAAATAGATCAAAATGTGCAGCATATGCCGTGACAGCATTGCGTGACGAACAAATAACGGCTGTAAGATTGTGCTGCGCCGACACGCTTATCAGCAATGGTCAGCAATCGATCAAATGCAATATTTTGACGAAGCGTAAAGTAAGCAACTATCTACAAATGACTCAGCCGTTTTAGACTTAGATGCAGTGATGTTCATAAGCGCAGAAAGATGGTCACAGATTCATAGTATTCGACCAATAATAGGTTGACGGTAGGCGATGTACATCGGACGTTAACCTTGTGTAAACAAAAGCGAACTTCTGCTTTATGTGTGACGAATGATGAGAGATCAACTAGAAACACGTCAAATCGGCTTTGGACCTGCCTTTTACAACAAATAAGGTTAGAACATTTCGAAATAATCAGCTCTGTGTCTATTTCAACTTATTATAGGTCAAGTCGTGTGGCACATGCTAAAATATACGTCTAACCCGTAAATTGAAATTTGACGACGGATGCTCAAATATTTGCATTTTTGACGTACTTTGAAAAGCTCTCGCGTCGCTCACAATCATTTGCCCAAAGAAATTTTTACAGGAATCTGTAGACCATCCTTCTGCGATTCAACCACCAGAAGCTTGATCCATTTGAAGGTTTCGCACATGGTGAAAATTAACTATATTCACAAAGTACTTTTAAGTGAATGAAATACATGTCTTCGAAATTTAATTATTTTGCACCCAAAAAGACAACGCAACATTCCCTAAAATCAACCCAGTACACATTTAAACATTGCACAAAAATATTTGAGTGTTTTAAAGACGGAAGAATGATGTGGTTTTGCATGCGAGGCTCTCAAACTTGTGTAATAAAATGGTGCGTTAAATGACGATTTTAACGGAATTTGCATATTTGCATATTTCTTTGAAATAAAAGGATATTTTGCCAAAAAAACTATCCAGTAGTTTTTGTCATGCCCTAGCCTATCTACCATAAGAATATTAGCGAAATCGAATTTTCGACCCTTGCCGCGAAATTAAGAATTTGTCTGATTTTTACAGGCAGGCACTCTTAAGCAAAATTCCAACAGACGTGAACGCGTTGAGTTGTGGGCCAAAAACATGAAACATTTCGGGAATTTCGGACGCCGTTTCCTCCGCGCGACATCCGCAAAAATCCTCGCAGCATGTACGCGCGTGTGCCGCAGACGATGGCGCAATTGGTTCTAAAAATAGAATTATTGTCCCATATCATGGGGACAACCTTAATACTAGAAATGGCGCGCGCTTACGGTCTCCGTCCCCGATTATGGCTCCTGATCTTGATTAATTACGCGCAATGCCAACTGAGATCATGAGGCCTCATCAAAGTGTTGGTCAAGTTTCTTTCTTTTTTTTCTTCTTCGTAGTCTCGTATGCATGGTCTTTGTGTTTGTTTGGCATGGAAGAATGTGAAGTTGAAATCATGTCGGGGAGAAAGTAACCATAAATTTGCATCAAAAGCTCCCATTGCCTCAAGATTTTACCAAGAGCATGCTCGATAGTTGTCCTAACCGTCACTTTCCTACAACCCTGACTGAGTGGGAATTTGAGCTTGCAAATCTCACAGATGTTTTTCATAGAGAGACCCACTGGGCTATCCAGTTGCAAACCAAAAAATGAATCGGGTTATGGTAAAGCACCCCCCGGATATAGTACTGCCCTCTAGTTTTCCTTCTTTGAGTTCGTTTCATCATGTTGTTTTAAAGCTTTATTAGCAGTAACTGAAAACCTATTTCGATCAACATGTGTAGCTATAGCTTGTTAAGAAACTTTTTTTTCCAGTTGCAGACCCCTCAGATATAAGCACCTCCATTTATAAGCTCATCTTAACCCATTGACTCCTGTGTCGGCTGTAACTGGCGTGGCAATCATTGGCCTTTGTTCCACTTCTGACGTGATCACCTTTGATCAAAATTGCTATCATCTATACTCAAGTTCTGCAGCAGGAAAAGATACCTCCAATGGTAGCCAGATCAGAGTGATTGGCTCAATGGAGTCTAAGATATGCACAAAAATGCTCAGGAATTTGAGTGAAAAATATGGTGCAAAATTTCCTGCAACGACACTTAACTACTCCATGATAAAAATTGCCCGTCTCGATGATGCTTTCTCAGAAATTTTTAAACTGGAAACAAGCCCAGTAGAAGGTCAATCACTGCCGCAAAAAGGTAAGAAAGGGAGAAAAATTAAAGGTGAAAAAAAAAATTAAAATACGAAAAGCCTTAACACGTAGGTCACTTTCCCATCTCAAAATTTTGATTTCTGCACATGCCTGAACAAAAATGTCATAAAACACAGTGCTAGTGGAAAGAAAGGCATGCTGTTATGTTGCAAATGCCTTTTTGAGAAGATTGGAGCTAATTTGTCTCACATCCAGGCAGAAAATCTCCATTAAATGCATTTTGGGCAAAAAGCTCCAGGAGTCAATGGGTTAAAGCCCTTATGAAGTTGCATAAGTGTTATAAACCGCAGGAAAACAATTGTTAAAAGCAACTTTGATGTGTGAATTTTGTTCAATTGTGAACAGAACTTCTTGTTTGCCATGTTCATAATAAAGGTCACAGAATTTGTTTTTGAGTGAAAAGCACTAAAACCTTAAAATTAAGAGTGTTTTAAAAGATCATACTGTTGCCATCATGGTAATTTGTGCCATCAGGAAAATGATCATAATTTGCTCACCAATATTTGACCATTTATTCTCTGCTGTTGTGCTAGCATAAACGGAAAAAATGGTACTATTTACCTGTTAACATAGAACTGTTGAAAAATGCTGGAAACTGTTGTTGTGGTCAGCCCCTTAACCTCATGCAGGACTCAAGAAAACCCCTGTCTTGTTTGTCTGGAACAAGTTGGTTTTACTGTTGGGCAAGTAACTTTCTCTGCTTACTTGCCCGATGGGCAAGAGCCCAGGTAAGCCATCCACCCAATAAATTTTTGAAAACAATTTTGGAACAACAAGTAGATTTTAGACACATGTGAAATCAAGAGTTTCAGATGAAGCTTGACGAAAATTACAAATTATAGGGTCGCGTTTTTAAAGATTGGTTCGGTGTTGTGTTTTCACATCAAAATGGCTTTTCTTGGATTTCTTGGCAGTTTTAAATGCACCAGTGCCTCTGAACCAAGTTCTCTTTCAATCCACAAATTTAAGTCCTACAAAATTATAAAAAAGGCAGTGACTTGTCAGTATAATACAGTATAAAGTGAACAAAGATACAATATGCCATAGAGTAATGGCCTCCCAATAACCTATATGGGTTGATAGATAATGATTGAATATTCCAGCCAGTTAAATGGGAATGAGCAGCAGTTAAAATGGATTTTGAGACAGAAACGAACTCACCAGATCCAGTTAGAGATCCTATGCCACATTGTCGGAAGGAACCTTTTAGGCAATATGGTGGCCATTTTGAATCCTATTCTTTCAAATAGGTATTATGGGACGGTCAGGGGGCAAATCAGTATATATTTGCCGCCTAAGCATCCCAGAATAGCTATTTGAAACTGTTACAACAGAATTAAAAATGGCTGCCGTATTACTGAAAACATCCATTGTGCAGTTCCAGAAAAATATTCATACTCCTGCCACAGAAGGGATTGGAATTTCCTGGGGGTGGAAGTGGGGTTTTGGTCCTAAAAGACCAAACCTTTCAAAGAAATGTATGCAGCTTATTGCAATTTCCAGAGGGATGGGGTTCTTAAAAAAATTCCTTCCATGGTAGAGGTATGGATATTTTCTGGAACTACACGTTGTGAATTTATTAACATGTAAATACTTTTTTCATCACTGTGTGGCAAATCAAACAAATGTAAACAGTGTCAGCTTACATGTAATTGAGTCAAGTGAAAACTTTTGCAGCAAAATTCCAGTGGCATTAACAAATTTCTACTCTCGTAAGTATATTTTTTTTCATTCATTCTGTTTATTTGCCTTTTCACTTAATATACAGTATTTATAAATATTTTAATGTGAGGCGAGGTGACCTCTAGAAACCATCAGGCTTTTAGTTGAGGCCACCTCGTACCTAACAACACGGTTACATAAATAGTGCAACAGTGTGCAGCTTTGCCAGCTCAGTAATTATTTAACTAAAAACTCTAGCAGTGTTTTCTTAAAATTGTGAAAACGTGACAAAGAAGTGATTGTAACAGAAAGGGAATTCCAGATCTTTGGTAAAGAATTGTGAATTCTCTTAGATTAGTCCGGCAATGATGCACGTAATAATTATTGGCTGTTCTGGTGCTATAGCCATGAATTTGACTGTTTATCTAAAACAAGTTGAAAAACAATGGAAGCAACAGGTTGTTATGGTAATAGTACATAAATTTAGCTATTTGAAACGTGTTGATTTGATAAATGTCCAAAATTCCTAATTTGGAGAATAAAGGAACAGAATGTGCTCTATAATCTAACAAAGATAATTTAACAAAGATAGTCAAAGTTTTGATTGATGTATATGAAATGCAGGTCATTTTTGTTCCTGCAGGTTATGGAAAAGAAGGTAGAAACAAATTCTTCATCTGGTTACCAAGTTGGCATGTGATCAAAGTCTGCCTCGATCAAATTTCTTTTGAATTTCCGTGATGAAAATAGCCGTCTTCTACATGAAAACATTGTTTTTTAAATTTTAACATGGTTTAAAATTTCAGCAATATTCTTTGAGCATTTTCCAGTTTCACTATATAAAACCAAACTCAATGCCAATGTATTGAAGTTGTAGAACTGTATGGAAAAGACCCCAGGCAAGCAACATTTGAGAGTTACTTGCCCAAAGGGCAAGCTTGAGTGCAAATTTTTTCAAGCCCTGCCAAGGTATTATTGAAGCTTATGTTTTTCAGAAGTTACGTTTAGGCTTAAATGCCCTAGTTAACGGTTTTCATGTGTACGGAATTTTCTTATAGTTCGCAATACATTCTTTTACATGCCTTAATGAAGAAAATGATGGCTCAAAGTGTAGGTCATTTCCTGCATCAAGCTGACAATTATCTAAATTATAGAATAATAATTATTCTAGTATTTACACTGTCAATTTTCTGCTCACTCATTGGCTAATTTTTATTGGATTTATAGTCAGTAAAAATACAGGAACATAGATGGCACCATCACACGCAGATCTTAAGTATTTTTTCGAATCCATGAGTTCGATTCCTGTCGGTGACTCAGATTTTTTCTTTGTCCCACGCTTGTCTCATGTTGATCAGTTCACTTTTCACATTTCATTACCAAGCTTAAAATTCACCATATTTATTCACTTATCAGACTCACAATGACTTCGATGGTGCTGATCCTAGCAGCATGCTTGACGCCTGTCACATATGAACTCAGTTAGATGACTTGCTCTCCATGAGTTCTCGAGGCTTAGTGGGTGGAGTGCCCGCCTAGTGTTCGGGAGGTCATGGGTTTGATTCCTGTCAGGGACTCAGATTTTTTCTTTGTTTTGTCCTA